>NC_016482.1:860340-1020974 GCF_000227115.2 Naumovozyma dairenensis CBS 421
ATATATATATATATATATATATATATATAGCCCTTGATCTATCTTATAACATGAAATGTTTCATTTATATTCGGTTCATTTAATTTTTTAACTCTTTCTTTATACTGATGGAGTTTCGAATTCACATTTGGCAAAATCTGCCCACTCTTCATCGGTACTTGGATATTGTCTTAGCCATTTCATCCTTTGCCCAGAAACTGCTCTATCGTTGATTCTAAATCCAAATACTTTCAATTCGTACGTTTCCTTAGTCTTTCTTTCAACGTATTCTTCAAGTTCTTTGAAATGTTTCAAAAACACACCTGGGAAACTGGTTCCCCAAAATGCACCTTCTAAACAAAGAAACCTCGAGGATTGTGGAAGATATATATCTTGACAACTTGGACAATAAAGTCTTACAGTATATTTCCCAATGGTATCACTTAATCCACATGGTAACAATTGCATACCACTACAATGGTAACGAGGACAAATTCCGAATTCTTTATGATCAAATTTCTCCGCCATGGATTGTAACCCTTGTTTAGTTAAGATATATCTTGCATGAATCAACCCATATAGTTGTTCAGCAGCATGTTCAATAATACTTCTATTAACTATTGGTGGTTTCCTCTTACTGCTACTATTTTGCGACCCATTTTCCCCTAACATATCTTGATCTTCCTCTTCCTCCTCCTCATCTTCTTCATCATCACTTATATCTTCTAAATCTAGTATCATATCCAACGCCTTACGATAATGTGGAACTTCTTGAGCTAAAGAGGTTAAGTTAAAATCATCCTCAATGAATTCATGTGGGACTTCACAAAAATATTCATGACCAAACCTTGAACAAAATGATGGAATCCATTCATCATAAGTCCCACTGTCTTCATCAGACAACGCACTGTGTGATGGTGCTTCAATATATTCTGTTGACATTCTCTCTCACTATTTCCTTTTTTTTCTTTATTTTGAGGGTTCACACTGGTATTTTCCCCTCCTAATTAATATGCAACGGATAGTACGCACTAGTATACAGATAGTAACTTGTTTCTATAATAAGTAGAAAAGTCCCAAGTGAAGTCCGAGTGTTTAATCCATATACTATAGGTCAAGTAACTTCTTCCTCAATCATAAATAATCTTTTACTCAATTGATTAATTGATCGACTGACTATTAGTTATTTCTCTTGTGATCAACAATTTTTCAATTTTCATAAAAAAAACATTCAAGTGAAAAAGTGTCAGCTGAATGAAATTTGAAAAATACAACGAAGGTATGAAGTGAAAGAAGAAGATGACAACAAAGCCTGATTCAAATAATTACACAAGTTTCCTTGAATAAATAACTACAGCGTGTTTCGTATAGTTTTCAGTGGAGATATAAAAAAATCCATGCAATTGACAAAAAAAGATGTCTGCTTGTAACTGGGTCATCGCTACTTCCTTGGTCTTCGTCACGATCAATAAGTTCCTACAATACTCCACAAGTTATCATGCTTCATGGATGTCCAAAATCATTCAACATTCCGTCCATAAAAAATCATACGATGATTATCACAAGAAATTGCAAGAACGTCTAGAATTACAAGAAGAAAATACTACCATCTCAGCACAAGATAACTATGCTAAATGGACAAAGAATAATCGTAAATTGGAAAAATTAAATGAAGAGATCAAAGCTCTAGGTATACAATTAAAATCTCAACAATCTTCTATTGAAAAACAAATGAAGAAGTTCAAATTGGTTACATTGACTGCTCCTTTCATAATTTTGAAATTATGGAAGGGTAAATTTCCAGTTTATTATTTACCACATTCTGATATGTTCCCCAAGATCATTGGTGGTGTTATGAGTCAAGGTTGGTTATATTTAGCTTTATTACCATTACAAATCCTGAGAGGTAGTAGCAAAGTGGAAACTCAAGGGGAAGAAAGTATGGCTATTCAAGTTAGTGTGTCTCTGGGGATATGGTTATGGGCTTTGATGACTGTTATTTCTACTGTGGAATTCTTGATTAATCAATTAGTTTTCACTAAGGAAGTTAAGAAACCTGTCGTCATAGAAGAAGAGAAGATAAACATCAAAGCTCCAAACGCCATTGAAGAAGATAAAATCGCTTTAGATTAAACTGAATTACTTTTCTCAAACTTTATGTTAAGACATGATGAAAATTATTCAATTAATTATATACAAAACAGAAATATATTATTATTTATAACAAATAATTTTTTTTGTATGGAATTTTTTTTTTCATATTTTTTATTCTATATACATATATGTATATAGAATTCTTTTTTTAATACATAGATTAAGACGTGTGCATAATACTAACCGTCGGAACCTAAACTCTTAAAGTAAGATCTGGTTTAGTTATCTTTCTCTTTTTGGTCAATTTACCCTTTGCTCTTTCGAAATCACCAACTTCCTTTAAGGATCTACCTTCAGGATCATCTTCTTTCAATTGATAAATTCTAACCATCCAATTTTCGGAAGTGAAAACTTCATCGAAATAATCCAATGTACCAACATCTTCCAAGGAAATTGCTTGTTGACGAACTTTATCCACAGCTTGACCACCATTAAATAAAATTGGGAAATCCTTAAAGGACATCTTATACATTATTGATTCCTTCATAGTCTTTGAAGCACGAGAATCTACTCTATATTCACCTTCAGGTGTAAAAAAATCTCTTTCTTTAATTTCATCAGGCCAAATACCTTCACTAATTCTAATCATCCATAAGAATTTATTCAAATCATCACCACCAAACCCAATTAACCCACCAAATATGACCAAAACATAATCCACATCATGTTCTTTCAAAATTTCATAAGCTTTTTCTTCAGGTGAAGCCATAGCTTTCCCCACGATGGCAATATGCGTATTATTCCAAGTATTATTATCAACCAATGTAGTTCTATCAGCCATCCCACCAATTTGATACCCATAATCCCACCATGCGGCGACTTTAGCATCTTCATCAGTGTTCATTCTTAGCCAATAGTAAGCTTCTCTAAAATCATCAATTAAAGCCATACTACCATCGGGACTTGTTGATGGTAATACGACTGATGGAGAAGAGTAAGCAGTTTGAGTGACCCAAGTACAATGGAAGACGAATAAATACAAGTAAAAGATGAAAGTCCCCGAGACGATCAATCGTGACAATAATGAGGTCAAGTTTCTTCTTTGTGGGTCAATTGCTGAGGAGAAATCTAAATAGACATCAAATACTTTAGATAATGCTACTGCGGCAGTGATACAAATGACTGGAGTTAATGTTAACATTAATCTAACCATGACGCCAGCGAAGTAGGAACATAATACTGAATATGCGATTATGAATACGTGTTCATCTTTCAAATCCATGAATAGTAAGAATACACCGGCTGGAAATAACCAGATTAAGAAATGAGTGTCGAAGAAGAAAGCGGGCCATGCAACGGGTTGATGTTCTGAGACAGATGCAATGATAGGGATATGGATTTTAGCGTAACTTGTATCCCATAATGAATAGAACCTACCGGTCCATGGAGCGATCAATCCCATGTAAGTTAGAAGGAATAAACCAGCAATACCTATAGCTAAGATAATTAATAATGAAACTATCATTACTATTTTAAATTTTCTTGGTGGTAATTTACTCTTAACGAAATCACCTAGGGCAACAATTTGTAATAACCCAAAGACACCCAATGCAGCCATATGATCATTTGATCTAATTGGTAAGAATCCAACGAATGGGATTTGCATAGATGCGACTGTACCAATGATGAACCAAGTATTATACGCTACGTATAATTTTGAAGTGAATCTACCCATCAATATTAAAAGGAAGATATGGAATGGGATTAAATTAGTAATGAATACATAACCACCCCAAGCTGAGACCATATAAAAGTAGAAAAGTGCGGCGAATGAACTATAAAGAATGGAACCTGTCTTTTGACCCTTAATCCAGAACATGAAAGTCACCATCAATAAAGTGATAGCGATGGCTTCATTATCGTAAGCACCGGCGACGGATCTTGATATGTAACCTGGGACTATAGCGATGAATGCTGCAGCAAGTACACCTGCAGATGAATCTTTAATTTCCTTTGTCAAGTAGTAAGTTGCAATTGCAGTGACACCAGAAAATGCTGGAGCGAAAAGTACACAAATGTTTCTAATGTCAATTGGTAAACCAATTTTCCTTAAAGTATGCCAGATTAATGCTGATGTGGTCATTAAACCCGGATATAAAGTACCACCTGTGACTCTTCCTAGTGGGTACCAAGTTCTATCATCGAACCAATTTAAGAAATCGTAGAATGAGTTATTGATTAAATATTTGGTTGCTCTGAAGTTGAACCATGGATCGAATTCGTGAATTATGGATTCGAATCTGATCACAGAGAATAATCTTGCTGATACAGCTGCACCGAATATAGACATAAAAATTGCAGCCTTTAAGATGGATTGTATCCATTGAAGAACTGTGTTGTGGAATGCCTCTTCCTTTGCAGCGGCAGCGGCGGCGGCGGCGGCGGCGACATCGTCGTTATCAAGTCCTTTTTTTATGTCGATGTCAAGTGTATTGTTATCTTTCTTATTTTTTTGAATGGAGCTCTTGTTACTATGTTTAGTCTTGTCTTTATGCTTGTCATCACTAGTCTTGGTTAATTTTTTGTATATGTTTGTCAGACGACACTTTGCCTGATACTGCCGTTACCATATTTCTTTTTTGTATGTGGAAACTGTGAGTGTCCTTCCTTCTTAGTGTATAAAGGTGCTGAACAGGACCAATTTACAGTGATTGTACAATTGAATGTATGGAAGTGAATAGTATCAGCGGGTATACTGTTGCTCTTACACAATCGACTTATCAAAACAGATTAAGGTGTTTTGGCTAGGTACATTTTCATTAGCCTACTTAGGCTTATGTTAGGAAAAGGACAGCATTAAATTTGGGAAATGGTAAATGGTAAATGGTAAATGGTAAATGGTAAACGGTACATAAAATGTCAAATTTGGCGAAAGGTGGCCGTACGGGACGATCAGGGTTTTAAAGAAAATTAGAAGGCCAGGGCCAGGGTCCACACCATTTCACCTCAGCAGGTAATTTTCCACCCGCACCCGCAACCCTAATCTCACGATCCGTTGTCTCTTTCTTACACGGAAAACGGGCATCCAGACACCCCGTCCGAGGGAACGGCCCACTGCGCGCTGTACGCTTACATTATTTTATTTTATTTTATTTTTTCATATCTCGCGCCCAGCGCAGCCGAGCGCGCTTCTGCTCTTCTGCTTTGTTCTTCTGCCTTGTTCTTCTCTCATTTGGGTAGTCATCCCGTAACAAAACACTTACTATAACCAGAATGTACCCATAGCATAACATGGCATATATGGTGCAGCTTAACTTAATATAGCTTATTATAACATAATATAACATTTGTATAGTATGATATACCACAACCAGATACACTAGACCATGATACGCAGGTTGCTTCATTAACAGGGCAGCATAATCAACTTATAGTACACTAGAAACACAGGGTAAGGATAACCTAAATATCCAATATCATACTCAGAGTAAGAAAACAGATCTAGATCTAACTGCCGGTAGTTCTTTTCTTTTACCTTTACCTTTACCTTCAAAAACAACCCCCCATTAGTGTCTCCGGTTACAGACACTTGGCTGATCTCATCTCTCTGAAATCATATTTTTTGCTCTGCCAAGATAGAAGAAGGAATTACAAGGTTATGAGTAGCATACATAGTCAACCAAGTGATGGCTCATTGACATCCAAAATGAACATGATACAAGGCGATAAACATCTACAACCAGCACCACTACCACCACTACCACCACCACCACAACAACAACAACAACAACAATCAAATAATAATACGATAATAATAACCAACAATCAAAGAAGAGGATCTCAAAAATTAAATGTAGTGCCTCTCACTATAAAAGAAGAAGATGAGGAAACAGATTCAACTACTACGGGACAACAGCGAGGAATAACTTCGAATAGACAAAACTCAAACGAAAGAAATAATGGTCTCATTCAACCACATAGACAACAACCAATGAGGAATAATTCAACAACTGCAATACTAAGGAAAAAATCATCGTTATCCTTAAATAATAGAAGAAATAATAATAACAGTAATAACCCTGTAGAAGAATCTCCCATATCTATTAAATCTACTAAATCAATACCATTAAATAGATCTAATTCTTCAATCACTTTTGAAAAACAAAAAATTGTTCCAAGATCAAGAACTCATTCAGAACAAAGCATTTTAAGTAGTTTATCTTTGAAATCATTAATTCACAACCAACCACAATACAATAACAATAATAATAACGCTAATATCGACAACAACGCAACATCATTGAAATCTTATAAAAGTTTGATTGATATGTCCAAACAAATTCAATCTCCTGCAATGTTCTCCCTAAGGAGAAATACTAGCACTACTACTACTACTACTAATACAAACAACAATAATATAAACGGCATCAATAATAATAATAATAATAATAATAATAATTCTGCCGCAACTTCAATCATTAATAACAATACCAACAACACTAACACTACCGATGATGATAATAATAACAACACTAATGCTTCAATATATTCTGATAAAACTGAAATAGGATCAAAAGTACCCCTTATAGAAAATAAAAGAACAAATCTTGATTCCATGAAAAAAAATACTTATAATAATAACGTACAAACTGATACATCATCATCATCAAATAATAATAACAATAATAAACCACTCACCATATCTACTTTAATGTCTGAACAAAATAATAACATGAAGGATAATAACGAGAAAGTAATTTCTGATGATGCTGAACATACAGTAGTAGATGACAATAATGAAAGTGATGATGCAGAAGCAATGGCTCAAAAAAATTTAACTACTCAAGCTTTAAGGAAATTATCGATATTGAAAATATCTAAAGTTTCATCCCCCAATGATGGAGATGATACAAATGAAATTGATACCAATGAAAGTAATAATAATAGTAACATTAGAGATAGTTTTGTTAATATGACCAAATCAACTTCTTCAAATGATATTGATAATAATAATAATAATCGTATAAACAAAACTAATGACACAAACATCAATCACAATGCTAATAAAAATGATAATATGAATGTTCAAGAGCCACTTATAAATGACAATTTTACAACAAAACCAGATCTCTCACGTAGATGTTCAGAATCTTCAACTTCTTCATCTTCATTATCAGAAAGTCCATTATCATTTTCAAAACATGTATCAAATTATAATTTACCTAAAAAGACTCCAAGTGATGCAAGATTACCAAATTCAAAAACTACCTCGAATAACGATATCATTACTAAAAAGACAACATCATTTATAAGAGGATCTTCAAACACAAACATTAGAATGGAAAATAATAATACCAATGTTAGTAGTAGTAGTAATATGGTACCCGATTCTCATTCTCATTCTCATTCTCATTCAAATATTATAAGAACAACAACTCCTGTCAGAAAATTAAATAGAATGGCAAATGTTTCTGTATTACATACTTCCAATAACAATCCAACTACCACAACTAATAATAATACCAGTAATAATAATAATAATAATACCGGTACTGGAATTCAACAAAAACGATTATTAAGACATTCATCCAAAAATAACCTACGAAATCATAATCTCCCGATGCAACAACAACCCGCTCGTGGACAATCACCTTCATTACTTTCTCCTGTACAAAACAAACGTCACATTAAGCAAATTAGTAATCCTAAAAAACCGTTATATGTCCCAGCTGTTCTACGGAACGTTTCAGAAACAAATATAACAAATGAAGATTTGAATTCATTATTACCATCATCATTATTACCACAACAACCATTACCACCTCCATCCACGTCAGCTTCATCTTCTTCACAAGATAAAATTATGAATAATAACAGTAAATTTAATTCACCACAACCATACATCTCTAATGATTTAATGCCACACGGTACTACAAGTGACCACCACAACTCTAACAGAAAGAATATAAACCCATTAATGACAATCACAAACGAGAACGGGATAACATTACCAACTACATCATCAAGATCCAGTATCAGATCAGCAACCTCTTCCATGATAGAATCATACAAATCAAAAGTAACATCATTCTTATTCCCTGATTCATCCATTACTAGACAAGAAGATGAACCATCACATGATCATTGGATCCCTGATTCGAAAAGATCAGAATGCTTAAAATGTCATAAAAAATTCACACTATGTGAAAGGAAACATCATTGTCGTCATTGTGGGGAAATTTTCTGTTCTGAACATTTACGTCATTGGTTATATCTGGATCATCAGGCAAATTTCATAATTAGTACAAAAATAGATTTGTTTGAGAATGTCAACATGAATAACACTAATAATAATAATAACAGTAATAATGGTGGTGGGGTGCTTTGTAAAGTTTGTGACTTCTGTTTGGAGAAATATGAAAATGTGTCAAATGAAAATAGTAAGATACAATTAAATGGGAATTCATCAGTTCATCATGATAACACGACGAATGAAAATGAACAACAACGAAATGGAAACGTGGCTGACAGTAATAATAGTAAACAAATTAAAAATGCAAATGAGATGAATAGTCGTAAAAAAAATTAAGAGAAGGTAGCTTTGTTGGATCTGTTCCAGCAAATTGGAATTGGAGTAGTTTTTAAACAAAAAACAAAAAACGAAACAAAACAAGAAATATGTATGTATGTAATAGATGATAAGATGATCGTATCATAATATATATAAATATATAGAGATACGCTATATGTGTGCGTCAGCGTATCCGAAATATAAATGTTAATAGTACAAGAAGTCTGCGTCTTGCTTTTTCATGAGATGTTTCTGTATTGTTTGTCTACTCTTTTAATGCACTGAGAGAAGTAGAAGACCGAATGAAACTTCCTTTCCCATAAACAAAAAATCTATAAATTTACCTTTTTTTACCTCATCTTGCAACCAATAGCATCATCTCAACTCCAGAACATTAATTGACCCATAAAAGGTTTTAGCATGAACATAACTGATGAAGAAAGACAACGAAGGAGAAGAGAAAAGTTTTCAAATGCTACAACATTAAAGATTAAAAATGATTTACTAAAAGATACCTCCTTATTAAGTCGGACCACAACAGATTCAAATTCAAATATAAATTCATTAATTAATGATCCCATGACAAGATTAAACTACTTAGATCAATTGGAAGGACTTTCTAACAGCCACAATGGTACTGATACCACCATTTCACTTGAGCATGGGTTACGGAAATTACGTGAAGTCATCATCAAGATCTATTATGAAAATTATAAAGATGGAAATTTCGTTACATTTGTGAAAAAAGTATATTTCCTAAGTTATAAGTATTTCATTTCTTCTTGCAAGATCAATGAGTTGGGAGGTACCATTTTAAGCTTTCTATACGAGCATCGTTACGAATTAGATGTCCCAAAGGAATATATCGATGTTTATCACTTCTATACATCTCATTTCCAAAAGAATTTAGGCAAATTCATGCAAGAAATAGCGTTTAACCCAAACAGCAGCTTAGTGGGTAATGATAGGATAATAATGCGAATGGCATTAACATATGTGAAGTATAGTAGCTGCCCCAGTTTCTGGTTCCAATCGTTAGAAAGTTATTCTGAGGATTCTTTAGTTTATGAATTCCTAACTACATCTGGAATAAAAAAAAATATGCAAATACGTTGTATTGATTTAGCAAGTAAATGCTATAATCAGCTTTCTCTTGATTTTTTCAAAGAACGATGGTTAGGTAATACTGTTTTGGATCCAGTGGGCCTTAGACAATTAAACGATATTTATCTACTTGAAACTAGAAATAATGGTCATCAAACAATAATATTCAGAAAGAAGAATGCAACTCCCAAGGCTAAACAACGAATTCATAATGGGATTGATAAATGTTGACACATTGAACAACATGAATGCTAATCAATGAATATATGGCACTAAGGGTTTCTCCATTGTTACAGAATATCGATAATTAGAGGACTATACATCAAACTATATCATCCCTTATAGAAACTAAGTGTATATACTGTAATATCCGATTAAAACTAAAAGATACAAAAAGAAGGATCCTTCATAAAGTCCTGAAGTCAGTAATATTTGTAAGTTTCTTTCAAATGTCAATTCCCCCTTCAGTTGCTACTGTATTAGTGAGTCTTTCGATGGAACATAATCTAACAGCCGGATCGCTTCCTTTGTGTAGGACCATCAAAATGTATAAAATGGGTATTGACAAATTCTTCTTGGGTGGTAAATATTCAAAAAAATTTGATATACTCCTTTGACCATCCTCAAGGTCATACAAGCAAAACTTGGTAGTTGTTGGATGATCAATTTGCTGTCAGTTTGTTGTTACAATGGGCTAGTCAGGAATGCCTCTTGCATTTGGAGCCTATCGGATCAAAACAAACACCGTGTGCTTTGGGAATTCATTTAATTCTCTTTCATCCTCACAGTTAAATAAACAGTAATACGGTTGAGAACCAAAGAGCATTAGCCCAGTAATCCTTTTCATCACCAACCTCCAATACTCAACCAAATGTATGGCCTATATGGGTGATACACCACGTAACCAAACCGTCCACTATGATTATTTAAAGCCGTCATGGTTTCTTTTTTTGGACCGCTATGATCAAAACAATGGATTTATAGGATATCAATGTTTATACTGATGTTTTCTACTCTGATGAAATGTTTTCTTGGTTACCTTAAACAGAACCATTTCTTTCATTAGTGATAGTGCCGCGAGGCAAAAATCCTAGTCGCATTGGCAAATGGGATGATTTCGCTTACGATGCCTACAGATTCTGTTCTTTTTATTCTATATATTTTAAATATGAAGTGATAGTTCTTTCACTGGACATTTCTGGAACAAAGGATGCATTATAAACAATAACTGTAGCTGTATTTGTACGTTGGATCTTCACTGTATACTCTTCCCGGAATAGTCTTCCGTGATCACTTAAGCGAGAAAAAGTCCGAACTCCGTCTTAGAGTCGTTGTTTTTAACCTCCTGCGCAGTTATTGTGGGTGTGTTGTGTGAATCGGAATATCTTTTGTTAGATTATCCGATCTTAATTCCTAATGTGGTAATTGTTTTATGGATTATTTGCAGGCGTTACTTTCATTAACTCTCTTTTTCCATTCTCTCCGGAGTTTGGATTGAACGATACATATTAGAGGTAAGCAACGGCATAATATAAGAGAAAGTGTCAGACAAGACTTGAATACAGTCAATGGCCTCAGTCGTTCTTTTATAGTGTTAACAATGACAGTAAGCGTCACAATAACACTTGTGTCACTAAGTTGTTAACAAAATGAATGTCAGAGGAAAATAAGAGTAATAGCAGTAAACTGGAATAGTCTAAAACTTATAACCTAGGTTTTTGACATTACACTTTTTTCTGGAAAGGAAATTCTATTTGGTGGATCCATTTAAGCATGTTTATTTTATACATATTAGAGGAAGCTAACGTTTTGTGTTTAGAATGACCAGAGACCAAGAAGACGTAGGAGGGAAGGAAGTAGGCACACCATTTTTTTCCCTTCAAAAATCAACTACTCAGCAAGGGATACCCCTGAGGCGACCATTCGGGAAACGTAATATATGTCAGAGATGGGAAGTGTTGAAAGGCCTTGTTTCCGGAAGTACAAATATTACCCAAGAAGCCAATATGTTGACAGACAATGATTGGATCATGGATGAACCATTTACTTTTGGTATCAGTAATGATTATTCCTTGGCAGTAATTTATAGAGACTATATCATGAAACATTATTTGGTAAGTCCCGAATACTTTGTCAACCACATGGGTTCAGACTTTCCCATAGATGATATTATAAGAGAAGGAAACCAACATACATTAGTTGTTGTAGGAAATAGGCTTGAAATTCAGACTGCCTATCTTTCATGTGATATTGACGAAAAAGGTAAACATGGCTTAAATGATTGCCCTTTTTTTGTTCCCAACGTAAAGGACCTTTTGGTTTCAATGGAAAGGGTCCAAGCCATTATATATAAAAGCGACAATTATAAAAAACTTCAAGAGATGCCTTTCTCCCCGTTCCAGAAATCTCATTCCTTTGATTTTCTTCCACCGTCACCTTACTCTGGTCTTCCAATCCAAGCAATTTTCTTTCATTGCACCGAATTGGAAGCAGAGACATATCGTGAATTATTGGTGGTTTATAGAAACCGAGTAATCCGTCAACATGACCCACCCACGGTTGAACGTGTTATGCGACTATTTTTAAATCCTCCATATGAAATCTATGTCAGGCCCTCCTTTATAACTGGCAAAGATCAAGAGAGTGCTGATGAATTTTCACATCAGGAACATTCTTCTGATGTCACGTGTGAAGAACGCAAAACATATCAATATTATACTGCACTGAAAGGTAAAAATTGGCTTGATATGATAAAAAGGGAAAAGGAACTTGAGGAGACTTTTCTCGATGCCTGCGGCCTAAGGCTTTAAAAAGCTGTGCGGACACTAGCACTCTATAAGTGCATCATTGCTAGCTTTTTTTTCTACGTGTTGTAATTACAAAGCATACAAGGTTTGACCTTATGTAAAAGGTATATATTCAGTTACTAACTATTCTTTAATAAACAAGGTAGAAGCCTATTTGTTATATAAGAGATTACTATTCTGTAAAATATGTTGTGATAACTATCATTTGTCAGAAACTGTCTATTATTTCGTAATTCCTGTGACATTAATGGAAATCTTATCCGTAATGAAATCCACGGATAGGAGCTTATTTTCCTCAGAAATTTCATCAAAAAATATTTTAGTTGAACATTAACATTAATGGCTACAAACTTTAAAGGACCACATTAAGCTTGGTAACCTGCAATCCTGAAAGTTCCCTATAGATCCAGTTATTCCTTGAATCTTCGAAATTGTAAGGGATCGATTATTAGCCTCTGCTCCAAGTTTTAAAGCAAACTAGAAAAAATCTGACCTAAAATTCCATATTTATTACGAACAATGCAAACGTCAAGTGAATCAGAATTATCTAAACTGCTAACACCAAAGTTAACGCTCGATCAATTAGAAGATCGACTTGCCGGAGACATCGATAATCTAGATACAACTGATCTTTCAGATGATTCGCTACCAAAACAAGTGATAGCGAATTCGTTAATAGAAACTGAAAAGTCTATTCTACCCTTAAGATTAGTTTTCAATAAACTTATACAGACGATGGCAACGCTGGATACTATGCCAGAAAAATCACAACAGGAAATGTTTTTGTCAATAAGGAATCAATTATTGGATTTATATACAAAAATTCAAGAAATATCGACCGATTTCCAACATCTCCAACCCTTGTTTGGTACCATTGAAGAATATTCTGAGAAGAACAATACAAAAAAATTCCATATGCTAGAAACCTTAAAACCAATAGTTGAGCCTGCCCCTGCTACTGCAAAGGCCACAAAAGGCGATGCATCACATTCAAAGAAAAAATCCGTTGCCGGAACTCCTGGAAGTGTGGGGAATACACCTGTCGGTACGACACCTGGTAGTAGTACTGGTACTGTTGCTGCAAACGTTCCAGCAAATATAAATGCCAATACCACTAACACATCTACTACCAGTGCAGCAAGTACGACACAAACAACAAGCAGTACGGCAAAGAAACCAAGAAAACCAAGGCAGAATAAGAAGGCTGCAGCCAAAGCACAACAACAACAACAACAGCAGCTGCTACAACAGCAACAGCAACAGCAAATCCCAAAACAACAGGGAATCGCAACCAATCCGATGATGAATATGAATGCAATGAACGCTACTCCCATGATGAATAGTGTATCTCCTTCGAATGTGATGGGAACACCTTTAAATAATGGTATTTCTCCCATGGGAGCGGTTATGGCAGGAGGTTTCTATTCACAACCTCCAGGAAGTCAATCACAGCAGTTTGACCAACAAATGAATAATGGAGATCATAATACCAATAATAACAACTTCCAGAACATGAATAATATAACACCTGCAAATATTTTGAGCATGAACACTGTAGGAGATCCTCAATCTAGAATGGCATCTTCCTCTCAGCAATACCCTACTAATAACAACAATAACAATACGTTGGATTTGAATAATTTGGACCTAAGTAGTTTGAATATGGATTTCTTGTGATTGTACATATATATATATATATATATATATATATAGAACTTTATATTCTAAAATATTACATCGATTATTCAGAAACACTATATGTATGGATTATAGAACGGTAAGTTAGAGGATTCTAATCAATTTTTACTCTGGAACTGTACTTGTTTCTCTTAACATTAAACTGCTCTTCGGACATTCTGTCACTTTTCCCGCAATTGGACATCAAAAGGAAAAATACCAAATGTCAAATTCCATTAATAATAAAACACTTTAAACTGAACATTTTTTATAGAGGCTTTAACTTCATGGAAGAATTGTCTTAAATACCTAAGGTTTAGAGATAAGATTTATTGCAGATACCACACAGGAACCATGGTGGGAATCAACATACTAACTTTTTGTTGGCTTTTATTCCAATCAGTTGCCGGTTCAGACGACTTTGAAAATGATGTATATGAGAAATCAATAAATCAAACATTATTATGGGGTCCGTATAGATCAAATTGTTATTTTGGTATTACACCACGTTATATCGATGAATCTCCCTTTGTCATGGGGTTGATGTGGTTTGATAGTCATTTAACTAATGGGATATCTTCAATGAGACATTTTGTTGATGAAAATGATAGGATGAAGAAATATGGTTGGAATGCATTTGATCCAAGAATTGGTGGCGAAGAAGTTATCATTGACGAAGAAAATAATGTTAATTTGAGCTTGTCTTTTGTTAAAAGTCATGATGGATTGAACTGGGCTTTAAGAGTGAAGGGGAAACCATTGGATTTGAATAAGAAATCTACTACTTCCATTGTGTTGTACATGCAACAACAAGGTGATGCCAATACAAATGAATTATTAAAGACAAGAGACGAAGAACACTTTGTTTTAAAGGGTAAGTCTACTCAGTTGGGTAAGTATGATATCTCGATCAAAGATAATGAAGGGCGTTATTATAAGGACCCAACTTTAAAATCAATGAAAATTGCTGAGGGGGCAGATTGTTCACAAATGAGCCACTTATCATTGAATGTTCCTGACCACGAAAGTTGGAAAGCTCGTGATATATTTCAAACCATTATTGGTGATTCCATTAAAGATATCGTTCAAGAACAAGGCAGCATGGACAATTTTGATAATAGATTAACTCCAAGTTTGTATCAGATAAGAAATATTTATAACCTACCGCCAGGTAACTTCCATTATGTTCAAAAGACATTTGATCTTTCCGATACAGAGGGTTTTGAATTTGATATGATTTTTAACAGTGCTCAATCAAAGCAAAGGATCGAATCATATAATGAGATTAGCAGTTTAATAACTTCGGCTTTGAATGAAATTAACATCAAATTCGATAAGATTTTTACCATCGATTCTGAAGAAAAAAGAAACTTTGCTTTAGAGACATTATCTAACTTATTGGGTGGGATTGGTTATTTCCACGGTACTCAAATTATTGACAGAACTACTGTATTTGATGAAGATCAATTCCAAGAAATTAAATTGATTAATGGTAAAGAAGAAGGACCATACTCCTTATTTACTAGTGTTCCAAGTCGTAGTAAATTTCCTCGTGGGTTCTACTGGGATGAAGGTTTCCATCTGTTACAGATTATGGAATATGATCTTGATTTAGCATTTGAAATAATGGCAAGTTGGGTTGATTTAATTGATGAAGATGGTTGGGTAGCTAGAGAAGTTATTCTTGGGGATGAGGCAAGAAGTAGAGTTCCAGCGGAATTTACAGTCCAAAGCCCGAAAATTGCAAATCCACCAACATTATTATTGGCATTCAGTGAAATGCTACAAAGGGTGACCGGTAATGTTGATAATTTTCACTGTGATGAATCCACTGAGGATGACACAATTGGGGATTTTACACAAGATGGTAATCGACTTGAAAATAATCCCGATTTAATCAAAGAGTATGCTAGAAAAGTGTACCCCAAATTATTGAAGCATTATAATTGGTTTAGAAGAACTCAAAAAGGTGTAATTGATGAATATTCTGATATTTTTGAGGAAGAGGGTATTTGGGATTCTATCCATAAGGATGAGGTTTTCAAGTGGGTAGGACGCACCGCTACTCATTGTTTACCAAGTGGTCTAGATGATTATCCAAGGGCTCCAACTCCAGATATAGCTGAATTACATGTCGATGCCCTTTCTTGGGTTGGTATAATGACAAGGTCGATGAAACAAATTGCAAATATCTTGAATCAAGAAAATGATGAAAAATTATACGCTCAAATTGAATCGAACATTATTGAGAATTTAGAAACACTTCACTGGAATCCAAAGAGTGGCAGTTACTGTGATATTACTATAGACGAGGAATATGGTGATAGTCGTGAATTTATATGCCATGACGGATATATATCTCTTTTGCCATTTGCTTTAAAGTTAATACCAAAGGACTCACCCAACTTAGATAAAGTCGTTTCATTGATAGCTGATGAAGACAAATTGTTCTCTCCATTTGGTATACTTTCGTTATCTAAACAAGATGAGTATTTTGGTAGAGGTGAAAACTACTGGAGAGGGCCGATCTGGATGAACATTAATTATTTGGTCCTTGATGCCTTGAAATACTATTATCCTGAAATAACTTCAACACAAAAATCGAAAAGAACACCAGCCGCTAAACTATGTAATGAATTGAGCAACAGATTAATCAAGAACGTCTATCGAGTATGGAAGCATTCAGGATATTGTTATGAGAACTATAGTCCGATAGACGGCCATGGCATGGGGACCGAGCATTTCACAGGTTGGACTGCCTTGATTGTCAATATTCTCGGTCGTTCCTAAAAATTGTGATATATAAAGTTATTTTATAACGAAACCCAACAGACTAATTGAGCCATGCAAAGCACATTTTTACGGTGGCACTTTAGCTTGGCAATTCATTTGTATAGTTATCTCTAGTGATAAAGCCACATTGATGAAATATAAGTCAGCAATGATGTCTACAAAAGCATTTCTTGGCACCTGCCCGCAATCATGCAACTCTATTGTGCCTTCCTTTGTAGTTCATAAGTGGAGCTCAGCGGTATGCTCAGCGGCAGTTTTTGTTTTCATTTTTCGTTTTTGTTTATGCTGGTATTTCCTTCGTCCTTATGCTGGGCATTGCGCAGTGACTTTACCCCGCGACGCGCCACAGAGGTCTCGATTCTCGAAGTGACATTTTTTGTTGATGTTTACATTTTGAAAAGCTTGAACTTACAGGCTTCATCTTCTTTGAAACAAGCTTTTCTTCTCGAGGAGTTCTGGTTGCTCTTGGAGTTCTGCCCAGCTTTCAATGGGTGAAGATGTCTGCTAATTGCGGGAGCATAACAAAATTCTATCTTGATGTACCTCCAATTTGAGAAAGTATAAACAAATCTCGATCTCAACGAGAGTATGAAGTTTGTTTGTATGTTTACATGCAATTCAATGTCGACATGGTCATGTCTCCAAGAACCACTTTCGACCATGCACGATCGATGTTCCGAAATATCCCTGCTTTTCTCCTCGGTTCGACTACAGGTTTGTTTACATTGGCATGACTTTTCTTTGCCAAGATAAAACTATAGAGCCAAGTTGTCTTTCGAAGGAATTGAACACCCTTCGACTGATATAAATAGTCAAGTCAGATTTGAATATTTATCACTTTTCAATGGTTTTCTTTTTCAATATCATGTTATCCTGTTTTATAGGGATTTGATAACTATAACGAACAGTTCTTGTTATAACGATAAAGAAAAAAATAAACGCTCACTCATTGATTCATACAGGAACTTCGCACTATGTTTTCACAGATATATCTTTCTACAGCTTTCTTACTGCTGCTTTCATTTACAAATGCTTTACCAATTTTCCATAGAAAGCAAATTGTCACCAGAATACACACAGCAAGTACAACAAACACTGTCACAGATGTTTATTCTACAACTACAGAACTAATAATTGCACCAATGGTGGAATTCATCATTAGTGGTGATGTTACGTTAACTACAACTTTAATCCCAGAAGGCGCTAATCCAACTGCTGAACCAACAACTACTATTACAAAAATTCTTAAAAAATATATTACACTAGCATCTCAAACCAATACATTGCCAACAATGACTACTACCCCTTTGAAAGCAGCCGCTACGCCATCTGCATCTTCCAATCATCAACATAATTCAAACAATGCACAGGTGTCGGCCCAAGTTACCATATCAAACGTAAATGAAGTTACTACAGCAGACGTGCAATCTACAGAAATTAAAAACCAAATAACTATTACTTCTCAGTTAGAAAACAACCAGCAGAACAACCTCCAGCCTACATCTACAACCCAAAGCCAACAACCTCAAACCACCACAACCCAGCAAACCACATCTACTACATCAACTAATGCAGAAGAGCAAGTTCAACAACCAACTACTACTACAAGTACAACTCAAGAAAACCAGCAACCTGTAACAACTACTACTACTCAAGGTGACATACAAACCACTGCTAATTCTGCCTCTAATGGTAATTCAGGTTCTGCATTGACTTCGGTTCCCAGAGCACTAGCTTATTCGCCCTATAATGCAGATGGAACTTGTAAGTCCGGTGATGCCGTGTACTCAGATTTACAAGCAATGAAAGAAAAAGGTGTTTCAAAAATTCGTGTTTACGGAACTGATTGTAATTCATTTGAAACAATTCAACCAGCTTGTAATCAACTAGGAATTAAAATTAATCAAGGTTTATGGATCAGCTCAGAAGGTGTCGACTCTATCGACTCTGCTGTACAAATGCTAATCACATACGGTCAAACTAACGGCTGGGATGTCTTTGACTTCATTACTGTCGGAAATGAGGCTATCATATCAGGCTATTGTTCGGTTTCTGAGCTAATCGCAAAAATTTCATCCGTCAAGGTCCAATTGATGGCCGCAGGTTATACAGGTCAAATTACTACTAGTGAACCACCAGTAACATTCGAAAACAATCCTGAATTATGTACTACTTCTGAAATTGATTTCGTTGGTATTAACCCACATTCTTATTTTGATGTCAATTCCAATGCTGAAAGTGCTGGTTCATTTGTTAAAGGTCAACTCGAACTTATACAAACAACATGTGGAACTTCAAATGTTGTCATTACCGAAACAGGTTATCCATCTCAAGGTATTCAAAATGGTGGTAATATTCCATCTGTTGAAAATCAAATTATTGCTGTTCAAAAAATATTGGATGAAATGAACCAAGATGTCACAATTTTAACATATATTAATGATTATTGGAAAGCAGCCGGACCATATGGTATTGAGCAATCATTCGGTATTTCCGACATATTACCGTAAACGTTCCAATATTGAACACATTTTGCATTTTCATCATGTAGTCGCCCTAACCGTTTATTAGATGCGATATAAGATAGACACAAACATTTATTCACATTCATACTCTAAATAGTTTTTTCAAGGTAAAAAGACCTGATTTTTTTTCTCATCTTTCAACAATTATATCTGATAAACAGAAACTAGTTATTTTTCCAGCATACACCTTTTTAACTCTTATAATCAATTAATAAACCACTTAATTTTCCGGTCAATCTGTCCATTGCCTATTATGATTTAATAGCTCCTCCTAGGAAAGCCTAATAATTGTAAGACTTGGTTATCTAGAGGAACCAATGGTTCTAGTAAGGGGAGCACAGCCTGTATATTACGTTTTGGAGTTTTGTTTCGATGCTAAAATATCCTGAAGGGGTTTGACAGTGATTGCCTTGGGAAACATTCCCTAAGTAGAATCATATTACGTATTACAATATATATTTAGCTAGAGCTCCACCTTAGTAGTAAATAAGAGCATTTAAACTTATCCGAACTCTTTTATATATTACTAATAATTTAAGAAATATAAAGGAACCAATCTGCAATATACGTGGCAATGAACGCTATAACTTCATAATAGTGCATAAGTCGCAAGTAATACAGTATGTATTTATCGTCTTTAGTCAAACGACACAAATTACTGTATCAAAGAGTTTCTTGAGAAATGTAAAAAAAAGAATGACTCTGTATATTTTATGTCCAAGAAACATCATCTTCAAAACAATACTTGGATTGGAGAAAATGAAGGGATCTTTATAACAATATTTCAAACTGCTATGGTTATGTTCTAGTTTATAACATTTTAAAAGCCGGGTTGATATTTTAGGATACTATTTGTAAGATATCCAATCGAGATAACGAAGCATTGGCGTCATGCCAAAGTGTCACAAAGAAGTATGTTTATTTTATTATTATTTGAGTAATTACTGTCATGATGTTATGAGTCGTTTTAGAAAAGCAAGTCAAGAATTATTATTATGAAGTTCACCAGGTTCGAAGTAATGACCCGAACTATGTTATGCACCATACATGTTTGTAGCTGTATAACGTTTATTGAATTATAATTGAATATCGTTTGTTGAATTAAGTCGAATGCCATGCAAGTGTTATCTTATTATTATTAAGATTGTTTTTGATTGCAGCCACGTCTACGGTTTCGGCCGGCCATGCGTACAAGAGTTATGTATTGGGTCGGTTAAGTTGTATGGTTTTGCTGAGTGTTTACTCAGGCGTTCTGGATTAGTCTCTCCTAATCAAACCTACAAGTATTTAGAGTGTCCTGCGCGGAGCACCTAGTCGAAAGGACTTTGAGAGCGGTGTTCATGATTACGAATATTGTTTTATGCATGCATGACTTCAACGAGATACTATATGAACTTCTAGAATTTATTTGACTTACTAAGTTATTACTTTATTAACATTATCCTAAGCCACAATTGTGTGAACAACTAGTTGTGTGCCTGTGGGAAGAAAGATACTACTAACCTTTAATTTATTTTATTTTACTTTATTTTATTTCTATTTTTACCAATCCAGTGAATTACCGTGGAACAGAGAAGTTTAAAGTTTATTGAGGTCTGACATGAAACAAATCTAAAACGACACGTATTATCCAAATTACCTATTACAGCTTTGTTAGAGAAAAGTAGTGGCTAGTAAGAAAGGTTATTGACAAGAGAAAAAGTATTTTGGAAAGATTATAAAAGGACTGAAAGTTGAACTAGAATTAGAGGTATTTTAGTTAGTTATTTATATCTCTTTATTAGTTATTATTTATACTATATATGAAGAGAGGAACCCGAATCATTTTCGCTAGAATCCTAAATTCTACTCTCTGCCTTTAAGAAGTTTAGATTTTGATCTATTATCGAACCCATATTTTACATATTTAAGTATAGCACCGTCGAATGTTCTTCCCTATGTAGCCTATTGAAATTCAATTAGAGTGCGGATTTAGCTCAGTTGGGAGAGCGCCAGACTGAAGAAAACTTCAGTTAAAAGAAATCTGGAGGTCGTGTGTTCGATCCACACAATTCGCAATTTTTTTTATTTTTTAGATATAACAGATTCTTCAGAGTTTTCTAACCGAGTTTATCTATAGATTCGTACGATATATTCAACAGATTGAGTGCAACTTCTCCCAATGCAATAATACACTGGACAAAAAATTTAGGAATAAGAATTAAGTTAAAGTATACATAGATATAATTAAAAATTATTTATTAATAATATGTATCAAACTTCTTAAGCCAAAGTGGTTAAGATATCAGAGTCACCAGCTTCCAAAATAGAAACAACACCGACTCTGAATAACTTACCGACGGCGGTACCCAATTCATTGTTACCACCTTGGAAGTAGTAGACCTTGGTCTTGGACAACATAGCGTAATATTCCAATTCGGACTTTCTCAAAACTGGAGTGTTGGCAGCAATGATGATCAACTTAGACTTACCTTGTCTTAAAGACTTGACGGTAGATTTGTAACCTAAGGTGTACTTACCAGATTTGATAACTAAGGCTAACTTTTGGTTGATAGATTCTTGGGTTTTAACTGGGGCCTAATTTAAATAAAACATAAATTAATTCATATTTTTTGTTAGTAATAGTTCTTGTGGCTTAAGCAAAAAATGTCCCATCTCATCGTTATAGAGTTCTATTTTCCTTCATAATATAGAACCATCGTGCAAGACTATATTCGATGACATAAAACTTTCAATAATTCAATGTATACTGACCATCTCTGTGATTTGGATTAATTTATTGTTGTATTAAAACACTCCGGTCTTCTTAATTGATTATTTTTGAACTATAATGAAAATAAATCTTATTATTAGAAATGGAAAATATTTCACATTTAAGATTGTTCAAAACTCATTCCTTTTATTAAACAGAGAGGGAAAAATTGTTTGGTTTGGAAATTTTCCGCCGAAACTATTTTCAACTTTTCACTTTTTAAGACCGTCAAAATCCATTACTTTTCATTTACAAATCAATACACCACATACTAATATTCGTCTTTTTTCACATAAAACTATCTTTGAGAAAAATAAATTTCGCGCCCACTGTAGAATTCTTGAAATTTTGGAAGGCATTATCCGGCGGGACATGGATGTTGGAAACAATGGACGTAACCGGGTAAGCCTGCATGTAGGCTCGGATTACCCAACCTTCTGCCTAGGGCCTTAGGCCTTGGCCCTTTGGATGAGTTAATCAATAGGACCGTATTTCAAAAGGTATTAATAAATAGGACAGTTACATTTTTAGCCCAGAAAGAGGTGGTCAACGACTGAAAGGTATGTGGATGATATAAACTAGTGTAGCAGGAACTATTGATTATTTAGAAAACAGTGGAAAGATCAAATCAAAAGATATCGGTACAATGGAGATCTAACGGTAGTACAGAATTTGAAATCGACTCAATCTAATGCCATACATAAGGCCCGAAAATGCGTACGACAAGGGCAGGATATTACATAACTCGTCTAGGGGATCATTAGAGAAGGAAATCCAACCCATTATTTAAGAAACGACTCTCTGGAGCAGGAAGCTATAAATCGATAGTTTTCCGGAAGAAGTGCTATGCATCACAAATCAAAGATATCATGGAAATGTTACTAACAATTATTTGAATAATATTTGAAAATAGAAATAGAAAATGAAGGTTGAAATTGATTCTTTTTCAGGTGCTAAGATCTACCCAGGTAGGGGTACTTTATTTGTCCGTGGTGACTCCAAGATCTTCAGATTCCAAAATTCTAAATCTGCTTCTTTGTTCAAACAAAGAAAGAACCCAAGAAGAGTTGCTTGGACTGTCTTGTACAGAAGACACCACAAGAAGGGTATCACTGAAGAAGTTGCCAAGAAGAGATCCAGAAAGGCTGTCAAAGCTCAAAGACCAATTGTCGGTGCTTCATTAGACTTGATTAAAGAAAGAAGATCTTTGAAGCCAAGAAGTAAGAAAGGCTCTAGAGAAGAAAAAAAGAAAAGACTGATAAGGAAAGAAAAAAGGACTGACAAGGCTGCCAGAAAGACTGAAAAGGCTAAGTTAGCTGCTGCCGGTGGTTCCAAGGTTTCCAAACAACAAGCTAAGGGTGCTTTCCAAAAGGTTGCTGCTACCTCCCGTTAAAAAATGTAATTGAACGCCTTCAGTTTATTTAGTTTTACGTATATACAACACAATATTATAATGTAATAATCGTACTTCCCAAAATCGGATGGCAAATGAAGCAGCTCTCTAAATAACTGGAATTAATTAAAAATAATTATTTATATTAAGTAACTCTTTGTGTCTTTGTTAGTGGATGATGGAAGTTCTTACCTACCAATTACGGATTTAATTTTTTACGGTAATCTCAAAAGAGTTTGCTCTTTACATAAAAGCTATTATAAAATACTTAGGTGAAAATACTGGTGTCATCGAAGGGTAAGTGGTCGACAGCTATTTCCATATATGTTAGAAAAAGATGGTAATTTTGCATTGTTTCGTTTCCCCAGGATCATATGCATAGAGCCTCCAAGCCTGTAAGTTCCATCTGGGAGTCGAATCCGATGTATAGTGTCATCAATGCAATGATGGAGCTGGTAATCTAGCCAAGTCACTTCGATGGCTACTTCGAGGGGTTCGGTAGGATAACTACTACTGATTCCTATATACGTGAGCTGTACGTACACGGGGCATTCAGTTTCCTCAATCGGTGCATAACTATTTGTAACATAATTCAATAAATAACACTTAACGATTATACGTAAATTAACTTTCCTCCCCTAATGATAGTGGAGTTTAGAACCTCAAAAGACTCCAAAATAATGACGCAGAAAATATTTTCTTCTTCGCGAACAAATGTAGTTCGAAAAGATACATAGATCCATGTAATTACCGTAAAAGGAAATTACACGATGTATCCCGAAAGAAAATATAGATCTCTAAAACGGGCTACGTAGATTGTCAGAAAAATTAAAGGGACCATAAACGGTATTGATGTTCCAGATTTATGTTTCGAAACCAGACAATCATGTAACTCCTCGAAAACGGTACGTCTTCCATTTTTTCTGATTATATAAATATGAAACCTATTAAAATCATAAAGTATTACGTTGGGAGTTTTGGTAATCCCTGACATATCACTAAGAAAAACAGAAAACCAAACTAAAATAATAATACTACCAACCAAAAATATCCACAAAATGCAACTTTCCATTCTATTACCTCTAATATCTTTAATAGCCCCAGCTTTGGCTCAAACGGTCTCTGTTTCCTGTGAGACTGTTCCAACTGGAGCAACTGTTGAAACGACACCGTACTCCAGCTCTACAACCAATATTGTTCAAAATGGTGTCACAAAGATTGGTGTTTTTGAATATTATAAATCAGTCACATATGTCAGTAATTGTGACCCTAACACCAGTTCAAAAGGTGCTCTAATTGTTACGCAGACTATCTTCTAAATCGATGAAAAAATTAGTTTGGAATCTACTTGAATAAGATTTTGTGGAACAACTAAAATTATAATAACATTATAAGAAGAATTTCACTAGAAAGTGCTAAGAGATTTTTTTCAAGGAAGAGTCTTCCTCCCTCATTTAGTTCTATCGCCTTTATATGAAACACCTATTCTTAATTTCATTAACCATATTATATAGGTAATTCAAATATTTTCACTATATGCATCTAATTTTCTGTTTTCTGAATATAATAGTTAGATTTAATAAACGATTGATAATATTTTTATAATTCGTAGGAATTCTTCCTCATGATCTTTAAAGCGTTTCGACACCCAAATTTTCCTATTACAGAAACGTTATAGTTATTATATTTCACTCTCCGAACTTGTTAGTAATGTATGTTTGTATATTTCAACGAAGCACACGTCTTTTTAAAGATAAATTTGTCAAAAAAACATACCAAGAATTCATGTAAACTTTTTGGATTCACCGATTCCTTAATGACTCCAAGTAATGCTAGTGACATTCTGGTTCGTATAGCTAGCTCCTTTTCTGCTAAACGTCTCGATTCAATCAATTCTTCAATGATCTTTTCATTTTCTGGATTTTCTTCCTCTTCTAGATGATGTAACCTTTTCGTTAGTGTTTTCATTTCTTCCTTTCTCTCTTGAATAATATCTAGTAACCTAGCATTAGAGGGATATTTATGTATATTGTTAAGGTTATCTTGTAATAAATTCCTCTTCCTTTCTAACTCCATTAATTGACTTCTAAGATCACTAATAATTTCAAAAGAATATTTTGAGGGATCAATATTATCCTCAATTGGCATTTCTTGTTCATTACAACAATAAATAATGGACTTCCCAAAAGTCTTTGAAAATATCTTGCCATCTTTGTTTAAGTTTTCCAATATTTTCACCGCAGTGGTTTTACCCGTTTTATTGTGTAGATTTTGAAGGATATCGTTAAGAGCGAAAGGTCTATTCTGAGACTCTAAATAGTCAAGGATGAGTTTTTCAGCTGTTATCAAAAAACTAGAAACAAGTGTGTTCAAGTGTTACTGTTAGGAAAATTTGTTTATTTCAGATAAAAAAATTGGGGTAAATGTAATAAGGCAGTACGTACCTTCTTCTCCTTTAGCTAGAACTGGTTGATTCCCTTTCTTTTTAGGTGGCATATTTGGCTGATTTTCTTTCTTTGTAGTCTTAGGTTTTATATGTGGCAATTATTAAAGAAGTGACGACGATGTGAATACTTATCTATAAAATAGAGAGCTTCC
The DNA here is from genome assembly GCF_000227115.2 of Naumovozyma dairenensis CBS 421. Lineage (NCBI taxonomy): Eukaryota > Fungi > Ascomycota > Saccharomycetes > Saccharomycetales > Saccharomycetaceae > Naumovozyma > Naumovozyma dairenensis. Next base: position 886,634 of record NC_016482.1, read on the forward strand.
TTAAATGAAGTGGCGATTCTAGTATAAACTCATGTTAAGCTCGGCGGCTAATTTATATATCTCGCGTCAGTATTTGTCGCCGAGCGCCTGGCTGAAGATATAAGAAAAAGGGGACTAAAGAAGAAAGCAGCTCCGCTACCCAATCTTAATTCGAAAACTACTTCTTTATGGTTGCTATACAGAGTGATAAGTAAAGAGGTTCTTTCTATTCAATACAGATATCTTGTATCATGAAGAAACATGATTTATACGTCAAAAATTGGATCTTATACGTAATAATTTTCTCCTTAAGGATATGTTCTTCATTTATTACTTTAACGTCCCAGGTACCTAACTTTACTAATTGGTTGATTTCTTTTCGTTAGCCTTCGAGTATAATTCTGCTTTTTTCTCATTGTCATTATATTTAATGGCCTCATTGCAGTTAAGTGAAAACTTCGGTATCTGCGGTTTGATTAAATTTGTCAAGGCATGTACATGGTGAATTTTCTTCTTCCTGGGTTCCTCATCTAACTTATCCTAATCATCGGTTTCCAGTTTTCTTTCTCTTTTCTTACCTTCATCTGACGTTGATTCTTTGTATACATCTTTATATCTTTATCATCAAGACAATCTGTAATAACCTCTGGTGGTTCTTCATTGGATTGATGTAATTCTGTACCACCCAAACTGTGATCAGATAAGTTTCCATGTGAAACAGTCTTGGACTCTAGTTTGGTAGGTTTGTTATCATCTTTTTCATCTATTTCACTTTCAGTTTCATCTGGATCCAATGGTTTATCATTAGTTGAACTACCACTCCACAGGGAATTCGTTTAATCATCTAGTTGTATTTCTTTAATGTCTTCGTGTATTTTATATATGCTTTTGTTTATAAACCAGTCTCACTATATAGAATAGTCAATAGCCTATAGCATGTTTTGTTATTATACTGAATATCCTGGGTGGGTCACCCCAGGGCTAAACGATATCAGGGAGAGACTCAATCAACCCATTGAGCATTCTTGATTGAAAAATCTCTTGCCTCCAACAAGGATGAACAGTATTCTAGCTTACTCAACAAACTTTGATAGCACAATTTTATCCTTCGTTTGCATTACATATTACTCTCATGATGCGACTGTCATCCTGTGATTATATTACGTGCCTGGTAGGGGGGTAACAGGCAGCGTTGGTACGCGTGAAAATTGCCTGCAAATAGCCGCAACTAATTTTCCTGATTTGGTGAGTAAAACTTCAAATTTAAGTCTGTTAACTCTCCACGTTTTGCTGCCGGAGAATATTCTTTAGAGTTATATACAGTTTGTTTGTTTGAATTCCATGATAGTACACCTTCTTTACATAATCAGTCTAATACTAGGTACGGCTTGTAGAATACACAGTGATATAGTATATATTGAGGTGAGTAGATTGAATTACCAATGGTAACGTAAAAAATATGGTCTATCATGAAATTACAACAGGTATTTCTATCACTTGGTGTAACATCTGTCAATAGTGAAAGAAGGGTGACATTGCTCTGTGTCTGTCGCCTTCCACATTACTGCCGCCCCGCTGCCAAATTTGTGCGCTGACCGGAACAAATTCGTCCGGACTCTCAAAAAGTGGGGCATATTTTGCGAAAAAAGAAAATCCGCGAAAAAATTCTTTATTATCATCTCTTATTTTTTAGATAATAGCGAGAGACAGCAAAGAAAGATATATATATATATATTCAATAATCTTCGAAGGTAGTATCATACCACACTCAACCCAATAAGGACAGTACATATAGACGTTTGCATTGCTTTAAAGGGCAAATACAAAAGGATTTTATGAATATGAACAATATGCAAAACAATAATATTGTTCCGGGGACACAAACAACTGATGACGCATCAACACTTAAAAGTCCAAAGCCAAGATCTCGTTCTAGTAAAGGACCGGACGCTCCAAGGCCTCATGTATGTCCAGTCTGTCAAAGAGCATTCCATAGATTAGAACATCAAACCAGACATTTAAGAACACATACTGGTGAAAAACCGAACGTTTGTGACTTTCCTGGTTGTATAAAGAGGTTTAGTAGAAGTGATGAATTAACAAGACATAAAAGAATCCATACAAACCCAAATCCAAAGGGTAAAAGGGGACGGAAGAAGAAGGTGGTTCAACAACAAATAGATGCTGATGGAACATCGTCTATAGATGATACGAATAATGTTGAGACAAATACTATTAGTCCTGTATCTCAAGGTCAAATATCTCCTCATCCTACTCCTCAATATCCAATATCAAATAATATATCTCAACGACAACTCCCGAATCCAAATACAAATCCTACTCAAACCCAAAATCCAAGGCCTATATTAACTTCCTACGGTTCCAGTAATGGAAGTAGTCTAAATAATAGTAATAATAGTAGTAGGTTAAGATTAAATGTGTTATCATCTTTACAAATGATGACACCTTTGAATTCAGGGATACCTAAATCATCATTTATGGATACCCCTGAGTATGGGTCGAATAGAACTAATGCAAGGAATAGTGGTCAGTCACCTTTACTTTCATCGATGACATCCAGTCTTGGGATTGAATTACCAAGACCAAAATCGTTGACAGATTTTGTCGCAGTGAGTAATAATCTGAACAATTCTAATAACGGTTCTTACCACTTTAATCAAAGAAACCAGGTAGATCCATTGATGAAAGTAAAGCGCCCAAACTCTGTTTTAAGTTTAAATGCTTTATTAAGAAAAGATAACGAGTCAGATGATGAATACGGTCAAGAAACAACTATAAAAAACGAAGATTTATTAAGAGAACCTAATGACGAGGATGATGACGATGATTATTTACAAATCCGTTCGAGAAAGAGATCAAAAACTGCTACACCTATTTTATCATTAAGTAGGTCAACAAGTGGTACGAATCTAAGGTCTGACGTGTTTATGAATATGGCAAATAATAACTCTAATACATCTATACATACAAATTTCTCAAACGAATTGAATTCTAGATTATTACATGTTCAACAACAGCAACAGCTACAACAACAAAATCAACAATTTCAAAATAAAGTTTCGGGATTTACTACACCTACGCCGTCTACGCCTTTATTGATGTCACCAAGTTTATCAAACCAGATGCCATCTTCAGGTGGAACGATGCCGAACGTTCCTACCTCTTCGTCATCTACACGCTTAGATACTGCCACAATTAATAACAATGATACCAACAGCAACAACAACAGTGGTAATAACTCCACCGCATTGCCTCCTTTAAGAAGTTTACAACTTCAATTTCCTACCGGCCCGTAAACACTATTGGTAATTCGTTATAGAAAATGCGGTTTTTTTGTCACGGTAAGGTTATCCAGGTGCCTTTAAAAGGCTGTGGACATTAACTAAATTGAATGAAGTTGCACATATGTATAGAATGTATATGTAGATTAAATAATTACGTCGTTTTGTGGTATTGTTTATATTCTGTAAATTTTTTTTACTCTTTCTCTTTCTTCCTCTTTCTACTGTTCAGCTACCTGCTTTAATGTGTTGTTTTCATGCTTAGAGCTTAAATGTTTTTATTTATAGAAGCTAGAGCTCTCGAACAGTAAATCAGTTGACGTGACAACATGAGAGCATATTAAACACCGGGAGAACAAATGGACGTACCTACGTAAGCACGCAGTCAACCCTTCAAAACAATGTTTTGAAGTCTTTTTTCATTATGAATAATAATAGGGTCAGCTACTAGTATAATGTCGGGAAATAAGGTTATAGTCAGTCATCTGTGTAGTTGTATAGTTTGTATGTATATACGTTTCGTACATGAAACATATCGTTAAGAACTATCTCATTGGAGATGTCAGTATTCGGCAACTCTGACACATTATGTGTTTGCACGTGGGACATTAAACAAAAAGGTTTGCGCCGCTTATATCAGCTTCTTGAACAATCTTTAAAGGATTTCTTTAAACGATTGTTCAATCGAAACATTACATTAAACTTAGAATCATACGTAAGGACGTAGTCAAGAAGGCCTTATATCTGAGTAAGATTATATACTGGTCGATCACTTACTTAAATTAGCAGCTTTTTATCTCAATTGCAAATCTGACAACGCTAAAAGTGAAAATAAATAATCTACGTACGTACGTATGTAACTCGATTGCCATTTCCATCGGATAGTTTTAGAAATCCAGACTCTTTTCATACGTCATGTTACATTTTAGAAACGACAACCAAAACTGATGGAAAAATCTCTCGATGTACTACGTGCCCCTAAACAATAGTTTTTCCGTACGCGTTCCGTCTCCGTTCCCGTCTCCCCAGCACCACCCTCGGTCTTCCGTTTTCCCCTTTTCAGAAAGCAAATTAATCGGGGAACAAAGGTTTTTGCCGTCACGGCACCGTTTATAGATTATCTATGATAGATATCACGGCTTACGGCCGCACCTCACTTTCCTCGGAAAAGGTTCCACGGGTTTCCATGGTCTTCTACGGGTTTCCACGGAGGCTCTGACCTCTGAGCGAGAGTTGGGTTCGTACCGTCGTACTAGTTTAACTGTACGTACTATACTGTGTGATCTGCTTTAAATTGTCCGGGCGGTTCCACCTTCCCCCCCCTCGAAAAGCCTTCCAGCCCCCACCAGGGCGGGGCCAGTTTTTGTTCGGCTCGAGGGGCAACAACAAAGAAACCAGCGCAGGCAGTATCTTGAAAAGGTTGAGCCGGAGAGGGGGGAAGTGAAACCAGGGCCAAAACCTAACTTTATTTCTCACTTATTTACATATAAGAGGAGTAGGTTTAAATCAATTTTTCTCTCCACCTTCTATTGTGTTCTATTCAATTTTTTACCTCTTGTAGTGTTTCCATTTGTTGAGATCTCCATTAGTTCATGTAAAAAACAGTCACGTCAAACACAATAAAAAACCTAATTACAAGAATATCAAATTGTTTATTTAAGAATTGGATTAATTTCATCTTTTCAGATTTGTTTCCCTCCTTTCTAAAAGATATTTTTTCTCTTTTTCTAAAATTAGAAACACCACGAAAAATATAATCTACTACCATAGTTAAGTTTAGCCCAAGATGTCTCCATTTAATGATTACTGCATCGTCTGTGAAAAACTTATCGTGTCCACTCCTTCATCCTTTGTTAACCAACTGTCAAATGATCATGGTAACAGCAATAGCAATAACAACGCTAGTAGCAGCAACAGCAGCATTAGTCTTTCTACTTTAGTAGAAAGCGAAAGACTCTATTGTTCTGAATCATGTAGATTAAAAGATGCTAATGCACAACAACAGCAGCAACGAAGTGTCTTGTCACTACCTCCAATTAATAATGATGAAATCTCTACATTCGCTTTAAATTCAGCAAATAAACCAAACATAATAATCAACACAACAGAAAATAAAAATACACAAAGTAATAATAACATTCATGATAATACAAATATTGCATCGAGTAATAATAACGGTTACAATAACAATGAAAATGGTTCTTTATCAGTGCCAACAAACTACACTGTAAATACTCCTTTAAATGGTGCTAATCTCGAAGAATCAGATTCATTAATTACATCTCCCTTATTATTACCAAAAAAAATAACGAAAACATAAACTTTAATGACAACTCATATCCTAATTACGAGGATTTACTCATCGAAGATGATTTCTGGTTAACTGACTACCAAGCTTCTTCCATTATACCAAAAGCATTAACGAATTTCTATCCAACTACCACTCTTTTAAATTCTTCAACAAATTCAATCATTGATCAAACAGCTGAAAATAATTACAAAATTTGGCTAGGTTACAATCATTGAAAATTACAGGACCCTAACATCCTATACATTCTTCATATCTTTTTCTTCGATTTCTTCTTTTTATCATTAAAATAAAATTAAAATAAAAAAGAAACTAACGCTAGTAACGATCTCATAACCTAAAAAAGCATTTAAAAAAAATACATTTTGATAATCTATCATAAAAAATGGTTTTTTTTTTTTCATTTTTAAATTTTTTTTTTTTTGGTCTGGATAAATTAAATTAAATATCTAATTTTAATATAAAAAATTTTCTATCATAATAATTTTCATTTTATATATATATATTATTATATATTTTTATAATTGTTGCTTTAACATCATCTTATGCCAGCTAATTTAGATGTATTCATTTGTAGTTTAATATCTAAAGTGTCCGTATTTTCCTCCATATTCTTTAGACGTTCCGTTTGTGATTGAACCTCTTCACCTGACGCTATCGCCAAGTTTTTCAATCGACTACTTATTTGACCAATCTTATCCAAATTCTTATCTAATTCAACTTCCATTTCATCATCTTCTTTATCATTTTCAAATTGATATTGTTTAGCTCGTTTTAAAATTTCTTGTCTCTTATATTTCTCTTGAATTAAACTGGGGTTATTATCTTTCCCATTATCATCCAAGGCATGGGCAACTCTATTAGTAGAATCTGTAAGTCGTTTGTTGGTTTCCTCCATCATTAATTGTTGTTCCACTTTTTCATTACGTATCTTCTCTTCACGTTCCATTTGTCTCCTCTTAGAATTAAATGGATTCTTGGCATGTACAGCAAAGATACTCCTATTGATTTTCTTCAATTCCTCAACTTTATCTTCCGCAACTGAATTTTGTACCTTTATTAAATCCAGATTACGTTCAGTGTTGTTTAGAACCTCACTTTGATGTCCTAACATACCCATTGTATTCATGCCTGCCATTTCAGCTTCATGTGCCATCTTTAATGTGTTCCGTGTAGACGCTACTGAACTTTGTTTGGTATATCGGATTTGTTGTTTCACTTGATCTACCTCTTCATCTTCTTCCTCTTGTTGACGAGCTTCTTCTTCCCTTTGTATTTGTTCAAACGTTTGGTACCCAGGATTCGGGTTAAGCTCGGTACCATAGCCACCATGATCACTTCCAGCTTCTTTTTCAGGATGGTAAGTACTAACGACCCTGTCTGACGTTTGTTCTTGTCCTTCGTTCTCAATTTGTTCTTGTAGTTGCCATCCCGACAGATTATTTTCACCAATAGTTTCATTCAAATCTACAACATCATCGTCACCATCACCGTCACCATCACCGTAGTCGTCATGGATTCCATCCATGGTAACATTCAAATCATCCTCATTATTTTCAACTGTCGAATCCATGAGATGTAATTCACTTTGATTTAAACCTCCATCACTCTCAACAATATATTTCGAAAGGCTTCTATTCACTTCACTAGCTCTGGTGTATGGATTATCATCAAACGCCAATGGTGAACTGACTCCTGGATTCGAGTTTATTCTTGGAGTCGTTGTTGTGGCGGCAGTGTACTTATCTGGCGTTAGTATTGCGTATGGATTAGTATGTCGTGACTCATAATTCATTGAGTTTGGAGGTGGAGTAACATTTCTTGAGGATAAGGATGGGTTTGTATACGGAATTGCTGTATTCTCTGTTCCGCTGAGTCGAGATGGTAATGATGTATAGTTCTTGCCATTTGGAATTGAACAAGCATCGTCAATTTCAGAAGCGTTTAAATCTGTATTACTATCTCTTAATACTTGTGGTTCGTAGGGATCTACATATTTCTTACTTGACGGTGTTGGACCTGAAGAAAGCATGTTGAAGTAATCTTTGTCTACCTCTTTATATGGCTCGTTGTAATAGGTGCATGCGTCTGTATTTACAGCATAAGGATCATCCCCTGAAGGTGAAGTTGAAGCTGAGTTACAGCCTCCATTTCCATGCTTGGACTTATGTTTACTGAATAGCTTGAGGGCATGATGATGATGCTCTTGATCCTTCTCTTGGTTTACTAGTGTTGTATCACCCTGGTCATTGGCGTGGTCATTTTGAGATTCAGAAGGTAATTCGTTATATGGTGCGTATTGTTCATAGCCGGGTGGGGCAAAAAATTTGTCCCCTATTCTATCTTTAGCAAATTGACCATAAGCTGCAAACCTGTTCTTTTGCTTTTTATGTATATTCTTTGTGGAAATGCCTAATTCCTGTAGAGTCTCTCTGTTTTGGTCCGGGGTTTCTTCTTCCGGAGGTTTAAGTTTTAATAATTTCTTAATACCCATGTTTTTTCTTAGAGCAAAAAGCTATACCTTATTAGATCAGCAAACTAAATCACTTGTTTTTTATCGTTTTACCTTGCAAGTATAGCTTAACACTTCCCATGGGGCTTTAAACTACATCATGTTAATCCCCTAATCTGTTATATAGACGGTTATAATATATGTTATTTGAATGATAAGCTCATCGCGCTTAGTCTATGTTAACGTTACATTAGAATCTCTGTAATATGAAGGTGCAGAAATATACGTATATATAAATGATAAGGGAAGAGCAAATGGTCAGCTGCCCAATTCAGTTCAAAGAACTCAAGACTTGATGTGAATAACAGTTCGATCAACTATTTTTACAACAATGAGTTAAATGCTGATCAAGGACCCTGAAGTCCCCATTTACTTGCATTTCCTATAAAAAACAAAAAGGCATGCATGAACCGCCATTTTATTGTTTTGAAGTAATATTAATAAAAGGATATAAACATGTAATGTAAACTTTTCTATAAAGAATTTGCTTTTTATGCGAGTGCAAAGTGTTTCTGGTAAGTTCACATCCCACGGAAGACGTTCTTACTTGCTCTTCTTCTGCTATCATATCTTTGTTTGGTCCTACCATTGTCCCTCTTATTCTCGTCATCATCTTCGTCATCATCGCTACCTGATCCATTTTGTTTCTTTACCTTCTTCGGTTTCTTTGTTTTCTTTGGTACGAACGTCAATTCGGCTTCACCACGATGGTTACGGTGTAAGATTGACTCATCTGATTTCCTTTCTTGCTCCTCCGCATTCAATTCTTGGACTTGATCCGCAAAGGTCACCTTACCTGTAGTTTGTTCTTGTGAGGCCGTGGCACCCACACTCATCTCATTTATGAATTTGTCACTCTCTTGTTTAGCTTTCTTTCTACGTTCAATAGACTTTAATTGTTTCTGTATCGTCTTCTTGTCCTTTTCGCTTGGTTTATTCGTTTTACGTTCGCCTTCTTCTTCATCATCTTCTTCTTCATCATCTTCTTCTTCTTCGCTAGATTCATCCTCATCATTACTATCGTATTTACCTTCTCTAATTGCAATTCTTTCTTCGTCTGATTCTTCAGCAGCAGTCAATGCTCTAATACGTTTAGCGGCACCTTCTTCAGTTTCTCTAGCAGATTTGACTGGATTCAATTGTTTGTAATCATATGCATCTTCATCAACTTGGAAATCTTCATCTTCAAACATTTCTTTGAAACGGTCATCTGTAAGCACTTTCTCAACTGCTTTATCACCACGCTTTTGGGATAATTTATCCACAAGAGATTTATTGACTTTAATCTTAGGTTTAACAACAGCACCTGATGTTCTGATTCTTGATTCTCTTTCCTTTTCGATTCTACGTCTAATTTCTCTTTCTCTTTCATCTTTGTAGGCATTTGGATTAGCAATCAATGCGACCTTATCGTAAAGCTCGGTGTCAATAAAGAACCCATGCATATAGGCTCTTAATACATTGGAACCTATCAAATGAGACAAACTCAATTTCTTAACATCAGTCCTTGTAATAAATCTATAGTTGGAATAAATAGAGTCACTTGGCTTCTCTTCTAATTCCTCAGTGATAGAATCTAAGAATGAACACCAACGTGGTGAAGGACCTAAATTAGGAATATAGTAAGTATGCATTGGGATACCTTCATTGGCTGTAAAAAACATACCGGTGCCTGGAAGATGTTCGATATCATTGATATCGACATTGGGTTCCATAGATGCGTATGCCTTCCCATCGACTCTGTCCCATATTTTCGCAATTCTTTTATCACTTGTCAAAATTTTATTTTCAGTCCCGACATCATCTAACCAAATAATCTTTTTAATCTCAAAGCCATAACCTTGATCTTTAACAGTAGTAGGTGCTGACGTACGTAAATCATAGAGGTAAGTGTACCCATTTGAAGTCCCACAAGCAAAATTTAGTCCATCTTTACGAAAACTAGTGGTAGTTACCTGAAATGAACTATTTTCCAATTCATTTTCTAAAAATAATTTTGCAACTCTTGAACGAGCTCTGGGATCCCAAAATTCAACAACATTATCTTCCATCCCAACAGAGATTAGCCCATTGGCATCACTTATTGAAACATGATTGACACCTTCAGTATCCGTCTTGAATGGATTCAAGAATCTACCTTGCTCTAGGTTCAATCTATATAATTCATTTCCACTAGCACCTACGAATAAATCACAGTTAACCTTATTATATGCTAAACTTCTACCAAATTTTGGTATTCTTGTAGTATGATGTAACCCGCCTTTATTTTGGAACTGAATGCTTCTATCATTTTGTAGATGAACACTCTTAGTCCAATCGTCAGAGATCATTATGAAATCCACATTTTCAGAATCAGTATGTCTATCAAATTTCAAAGATAAATTGGCAAAATCATAAACGTGGATTTGTGGTTTATAAGTGCCAGTAGCCATTGCATATTGGCCATCTGGTGAGACTTTAATTTTATTGGATGCCTCACTGAACTCGAAATCTTGAATTAATTCTACTCGATTTTGATATTCTAAATCATTCTTTAAGGAACGCTTACGTTTCTTGGCTATCCAATCTGGTAGGGAACGTGCTGAATTGGTACCAGAAACTTGATACACTGATACATCACTGGCTGATGTGGATTTTAGAACCATTTTTTTATTTTATCTGTGTAGAGAATATATAGGTCCGTAATTGGTAATCTTATAATATTGGATGTTAGGTGGTAATCTTAATGTTATTTTTATCTAACTTCTAATCAATATACAAACGCTATTATTATTACTATGAATTTTTTATTATTCAAATGAGATGAGATGAGATGAGATGAGCTTCTTCCCAAAAAATTTTCAATTAATTTTTTATAGGATGATTACACCCGTACATTACATATAGTAGAAATGTAACTGGGGTTACCCGCCTGCTTACCAAAAATGACAGTATATTAATGTTTATCATGCTTAGAGACTATAATAATAAACTATGACTATATAGATTAGTTAATAATGAATAGATAAATATAGGACGACGAATGAAGAAGTGTCACTCATGCACATATAATTTTTTAATATTGTTGTTGTTCGAATTCATCGATATGAATAGATTGCGCTCTACTATTATTTCTGACACGATTATGACCTCCTAGAATATAATTCTTGCCAGTATTGACCATTTTACTTGAACTGAAACCAGGAGATTCATTCCATAGAGTGCTATTTTTATTATTCGAATTATTAGTAGTTGCTGTGGTATTTATATTGGAGCTTGTCGTAGATGTATTATTCGATGCCATTGAAGTCGGTGTCTTGGGCATATTGGAAATAGAATTATTCATTATTTCATCAGAGAGGTTATTTCTATGAGGAACTGCGTTGTGCATATCCATTCGTTGCGAGGAGAATGTATCAACTGGCACTGGTGCTGATGTCATTGTCATTGTCATATGACCACCATGGTTGTCAATACCTGTTGCACCCGCTGAATACATATATTTGTTCGTGGTGCTATTTGCTGATGATACCATTGGAGAAGGGAAAGATTTATTTGACGGAATAAAAGATGATGTTGTATAGGCATCATATTTTGTCGAGGATGATGATGTTGTTGATGAAATAAAAGGCTTCGAGACTCCTAACCTATTTGGTACAGGTTGTATCGGAGATGCCTGTTCAATGGTATTCTTATTATTTTTGTTAACATTAATATTAGTTCGTAGCATACTATTATTGGCCACTGTGGCTTTACTACTGACGGATAAGTCTAGCGACCCAAACTTATCAGCGAAATCCGGTAATTGTTTCACTAGATCGATTATTGATGATAAAGTTGGCCTCACATTTTCGTTATCAAATGTAGGTTGTTTAGTATCAAACAGTATTTCAAAGAAGTTTTTGTAATCTTCTGAGCCATCATTCCATGAGCTAATATATTTGTTTAAGGCTTGAGTAGTCAATTCATTTTGTAAGCATAACTGTTTGATATAATCTGGGTTTGAAGCATTATGGAAGAACAAATGGTTCAGCAAGTTAATTGACACCTTCTGTAATGATAAATCTTCCATGGAAATTTTTTCGATGAACTTAATCAGATGGAACAATGACATATTGCCATGTAATTCAATTAATGCTTCTAGTGCTTTCGTAGTATTAGCTATTAAGGATAGACCTAGCGATGTATTTTTTCGTTGGTTATTCTTTAGTAGATCGGATAACAAGAAGCATGATATTATTGGAATGAAGCATATCTCCATATATTTTTCATTTGTTAATAGCCTAATTGATGGGTCTACTTTATTTCTATCATTATTCGATATATAAACGTTATCTTTATTATTCTTCGTGTTTTTGGCATCGGCTGTTTCTGCTTTATTAGCATAGTTATTTTGAAGATCTAATGGGTTTATACTTAACGCCTTGTATTGACTCAAAATATTTTTGTTAATAATAATTATTAAGTTTAAGGACTCGAGTAATGATGATATAATATTTTTAAAGCTATTGTTACCGCTTAATTGGAATAGCGGATCAATGTCATCATCATCAAGTTTTGCTTCAAAGATGAATAAAGATTTTGATATTGGTGGTATTGGAGGTATCATAACTTCATCAAACCATGGTGGTACAATGATATCTGTATTGGACATTACATTACTTTTACTATTTGAAATGCTATTAGTATCAGAATATTGTGAGCAATTTTCTAAATCGATCAAAAATTTCGCTAGTAAGAATTGTGCCATATTAAAGATAGCAATTAAAGTCTGAGTCGAACCCATTGAACTTAGCGTTTTGTGTAGAATATGAATCGGTATATGATTTGAAATGTTTTGTAATGCAATTTGTAATAGAAGTACTAATCTTGGCTCTTTTAAATAATTCAATTCTGGGTGGTCAATAAATTCCATTATTACTTTCAGATGGAAAGTTAGATCATCTTTATGATTTTTTATTCCTTGTTCATGAGAATTTTCAATGACTTCGTTTTTCCTTACAGAAGAAATAGTGGAGGGCGTAACACCTTTTGAGATGATTAAATCCAATGCATTTAAGTATATTGTATTTGGAATCAATTTAGGGAACATTGAGATTCTTTTCGATAGTTCATAGACAATAAAAGGATTATAAGTTTGTTGTTGTTCTCCGTCTTTAGTAGTATTCAAATTGAATACATCGTACTTTAGAGTTATTATCGATGTAGCAATAAAGAAATCGATACTTGTCACGTTTAAAACCGTTGTAAGTAGTCTACTATCCGAATAAATATTGCTGTTTTTGTTATTTGGATATGGAGATGACAACAAAGTTGGAGATGACGATAATGAAGATAAAGTAGTCGAAGGTGAATCGCCTAAATCGATAAAGGATTTCCATTTAGGGATCCAAGAATTTATTAAAGGATTTATCAAATTGAAATTGAAATAGTTTAATAGATCTGGAGTTAGGCATTCAAATTGCTCAATTTTATTGATTACGGTGTAGAATCCTAGCTCTTCATTATCACTTACAATTGTGGATTGACTGTTTAATAAGAGGTGATACCAATTGTCCCACGAATCAATGATGAATTCATGTAATGATTTATGAATGGAACAATATGCGAACAATATTGAAAACAAATCGAGTTTATAATTATAATTTTCATCAAAGATGAATTCATCATTATTGTCGGTTTTCAATATTGGAGTGAAAATATCCACATTTTTTAAGTCAATTCGGAAGCTTTTTTCTTGGAATGGTAAATATTTCAGAGAATTTATTATATTCAGGATCAATTTAGAAATGTTTAAATCTGGATTATTTATATTTTGGAAGGCATTAATTAATGACTCAATTAAATGGTTAACAGTTTGCTCAGAGACTTGATTACGAGCAGGTGCTATGTTAGAGTCAGTGGAAAGATAAGATTCTTCTTTTTCATCACAGCTTCTGGGAGTATCGTTATTCGATCTGGGCTCCCTTCGGTGCATTATAATATCTGATCTTCGTAAAATGAAACTGCTCAATCACTTCTCTCTTTGCCTATATATATATTATTCTTCTCTAAAGATGAAAAATGGCAATAATATCGTCCAAGATGTTTCTACCTACTGCTTCTAAAGATATCAAAGGATGATGAGCTACTTGCAATGTTTACAGATCTTGATACTACTTTTTTTGCCTCTGGAGTTTTGAACTACGGATAATTCAAGATCTTTATTTTTCTCCTCGGACAAGTTTCGAGCGGAGGAGGTTATAGAAAGTTCGGAATGACTATATATATGTAAGTTAGTTACGGTCGATAAATGATATTCTCGAACTAGACTAATCAAAATGGCACAAGTTTCCCTAGACCATACGGGACAGGATATAATCTAGACGGGAGTTTGGCCATGGTTAGACAGTATTTTAGCTGAAGGAGAGAACTGCTTATTATGTATGTTTGTGACCATTGGAAAATGATCCAATATGCTTCAATACATAAAAATTCTGCTTTTCTTCAAGTACTAATATATCATTTTCGTAAATATGTAGAATGGTCTGGCTAAAATACACATACTTTACTAGCTTTATATTACCCAGATACTAACATGTATAGGTAACTTATATCAATAGATCGGTATTCCCCGAAGGATTACACGTAAACCGATTCCTCTCAAACGGACAACATTACCTGTGTGATATCAATAGCCATTATTTTTATCCACTATTAGACAGATACGTATGTTTGAAGACTGTGGAAGCGCCACATAATAGCGTGTCTTTGTTATTTTTGTGTCATAGTTATTTATTATTATTGATTGTCATCGAATTCTTACGTCCAAGCTACAGCCGTGCATTACGTACATATATTTGCGTTCATAAGTGGACAAGAGTTCGTGAATTATATACAAAGGGGAGACTGACCGAGTGTGTGTGGGTGGGTGCTTTTCGAGATACGTAATTTTTGTCCACTTTGAACCTGTTTCTCCCCGCGATTTCTGCCCCTCATTTGAATACGTACACTGTGCAATACCATTCAATACTTCCCCCCTTTGTTGAAAGTGGCGTATTTACGTAATGTTGTCGGCGATATACTTAGAATCTGCTTCAACCTTAAGATGGTACATAGGTTCAGATAGGTGACGAAGTGAGGGTTGGAGTAAATATCTGGACTGTATTGAGAAGTTTTCTGGGGAGTTAAGGGGGGCTAGAATAGTTTCCAGTTAGGGTATGATCAGGAGGTAGAGATAAATACTTTTAAGACCAATGTAAGGAAAAGCAATTCACTACAGGCGAAATCAATATTCTGAAAGGTAACGACTGGTACCTTGGCCAAGGATATGCCTGTTCACTTTTGTCGTTTCATTAGAAATCTTTATACATTATCTAGTGACAGCATGAGAAGAAGAGGTCTTATGAAAATGATTTGTCGAGTAAAATGTAAGAAAATCCATGTTATCTTATTATTTAAACTCGACACTGATGAGGCGGGGATTAAAAAAGCCTGTATACATGTACACTATGTAGCGATATATTACATTTCTATGTCAAGGGGGTTAGGGGTAGGGTTTAGAACCTTTTATCTCGGGTAGCTGTTGACGGGGTGTATTTTTTTCATCTTGGTGTTGAAACGCGGGGGGGACATATTTTCCACCCCTCCCATTTCTGGTGACTTTTCCCCTTATTACGTACGTAGGTACTATTTAGTTACCTTTTGTAAAGTAGAAAAATATCAAAATTTCCTCTACTCAACTATTCGAATAAAAAGTTGCTTTCATTGAATCGTGCAACATTCAGAAATAGATTATTTAAGATACTAATTAGTTAAGCATTTGGTTTATTGAATATATATATGTATAGGGGTGAAACTCACATTATAGAAATAAAGAACCTACTTGTGATTAAAGAAAAATAAAAAGAAGAACTAAAAAGAATAAAAACAAAATGAAAGCTTTATTGATCATTGACGTTCAAAATGATTTCCTACCACCTAACGGTACATTGGCAGTTCCTCATGGTGATGAAATTGTTCATCCAATTTTAGAGTTGATACATGATGAAAAGCAAGATTGGCATCGTGTAGTAATGACAAGAGATTGGCATCCTAAAAACCATATCTCATTCGCAAAGAGACATAATCAGGAACCATACAGCAAGATAACATACAAATCTCCTAAGCCTGGTGACAAAACCACTCAAGAAGGTGTCTTATGGCCTGTTCATTGTATTCAAAATACAAGGGGAAGTCAATTGGCCGATCCTTTATTGAAAGAAACATATAAAAATCATTATAAGATAGTGGATAAGGGATTTTTATCTGATAGAGAATATTATTCTGCCTTCCATGACATTTGGAATTTCCATAAGACTGAGTTGCATGAATATTTACAAAAACATCATATTACTGAAGTGTACATCGTGGGATTGGCATTAGATTATTGTGTTAAAGAAACCGCAATTTCTGCAGCAAAATTGGGCTATAAAACTACAATTCTAAAAGATTATACAAAACCAGTAAATTCTGATGATGAATCAATGATGAAGTTGAAAGAAGAATTCAATTCTTATAACATTAAATTAGATTGATTCTGCATAAGAAAAAACGTCTATTCTATATTTTCTCTCTTCCTTCCTTTTTTTCAGGCACTAGGTATATAATAATATAGATACAAATTTTCCTTTATTTGCTTCTGTCAACACCGCTATATAAAATCTAGCTCTTCAATCCAGTTATATATTGTGAAGATAAATGTCGTGTGGATACCGGAAGAGGGTATTTTTCCTGGCTCGATAACACCTGGGAAGTGTTA
Organism: Naumovozyma dairenensis CBS 421; assembly: GCF_000227115.2. Lineage (NCBI taxonomy): Eukaryota > Fungi > Ascomycota > Saccharomycetes > Saccharomycetales > Saccharomycetaceae > Naumovozyma > Naumovozyma dairenensis. The sequence goes on from NC_016482.1 coordinate 903,493, forward strand.
GAATAGCTCGATAGGCCTGGCTGATATGCCCTGAAAAACCACCATATATCAAATATATAGAGGAAACGTTACGTAGTGTTACCATTAGACGTGCATTGTCCCCACTGTCAGCAAAGTGAGGCAGGATATACTTGTGTACAGTATGTCCATGGAGGCTTCAGGTTAGCATTTAGGCTCTAAGTTAGAATTTTTTAAATTTGATATCCTACACATACTTTGAAACAAGTCGGTTGTAACGTTGGTAAATATATTCGGAATAAACGGGGTATTCTTTAGATCTAGGAAGGAGATTCCATTCTGGAAGGGCACGAGTAGGAATACTTTTCTACTCAAAACTATTTCAGTACCTATACTTCCTTTCTACTCCGCTTATGAAAATATTCTAACGTGCCCTTTACTCTACTCTACCTAAATTGAGTGGCTAAGTACTTTACATCTATTTACTGTATATTTTAAGGCAAATAAGTGGTCTTGAGCGTCCTTTTCCTATATTCATCAGTAACTCAACATGAATTGTCCATCCAAATAACTCTTTCGACAACAGTATTGGTTAGGCTTCTAAATGTTCTGTTATGGAAAATGTAAATTACTATATTTAAATAGTACGTATTTTCTGATCTTTATACAACATAACTCATTTTCAACAATCTGACACCACCCTACTTTTAACTTTTTTATTTATTTTTCATTTGAAGATAGCGCTTCAAATAAACATCCCCAAAACTTATGAAAAACCTACGAATCATAGATGTTTTATAAACAATTATGTGTAAAGTTGATTTAGTTGCTCTAAACTATACATAAGTTAATAGACTTAAGGATGGGGTAGTATAAGCTGAATACTAGTTATACCCTGATCAAGTATAACGTGGATCCTAATAAAGTGTATCACCCGCATATGCGACACGCCGAGCTTGACGATCCTTTCAAGAACTTCTAATGAGAACTTTGCAACTGAAGCTACTTTAGAAAACGTTACCAATCTTAGAATCCTCTAGGTATTCACCATATCACATTATTACCCTTGCTGCTTATTATATAACCGAACCTATAATACGAGACTTATATATATAATTCCTGAACGTTTTAATAGATAACCCTGAAGTATCAATAAGAAGTAAATTACATCTAACATTATGCTAAGAACTTGTTGGATTAACGCCTCAAATGAACAGCAAGTGCCAGTGAAACCACGATCCTTACTATTAATTTAATATGAATATGTTAGTGTTTTAAATCATGTCGTATGACACGATGTGATGTGCAATTAAATTTCATGAGTGTATAAGCAATGAATGGGTAACAACAGACATCGTCTTTGCACTGCTTCTGTTCATGCCGGATACTTTTCTCAGGAATGACAAAAGTTTAAACCTTTCCCCATTCCTAATGGAAACTAGAAGCCCCTTCAGATAAACTACTACAAAAGCATAGGTATGTTTCAACCAACCCTCTCTTTTGAAATATACATTTATCTTATCTTCTTGTATTGATCATATTTGTCCTCATATATGTCTTGTATATACTTTACAAAATGCTTTGGAATCATCAAATTATTTGTTTTCTCGAAGTCATTCTACCCTTTACCCAATTTTAGTTCACTCTACCCTTTTTGTCCAAAAAATTGCCCTTAAAATCCCTCGCCTGCTACATGCCTAGGCTGCGAGAGGCGTTTCTCTTTTCTCTCCTGTCAATCTTAAGTTCCAGATCTTCTATTTATAAATTGACAATCGACCCATTCTCTGAAGATCTCCGCTTCGGGTAATCTTATTGGAGTGCCCAACGATAAAAATATGCGGTCGATGGGCGGGCCAGATTCTCTCTGTTCAGATACTCTGGGCAGCCGCCAAACGCCAGCAGTCAAAACGCAGCTCTTTTCCAAAGATAAAAATACACGTGAAAAACTTGTACAGGTTAAGGTTGTTTTGCTTTGATATAAATCAATATATGCTACGTATTGTATTGTATCATATATATTCTTCAGAAAAACGTCCTATTGACAGCTTAAACCATTTGGAAATGCAGCATCGAAACGCCGTTCATCTATTAAATATACATATATATCTCAAGAACCGATCCGTCATACATCTCTTATCTATAAACGTCATCCTATTACTGATTTTTTTTTTCCTTTGGGATTTGATAGCAACATCTAATACCAGCACAAAAAATTTCATTATTCTCAATAAAAGCTACTTTAAAAAGTAAGTCATAGGCATAACATTCAAATATTCAAAAGAATGATACCGTTACAGAAAAATATGAGTAAAAGAAAAAGAAAATCTATCATTCTATCAATAATAATAATCTACTCCATATTAGCATTCCATTATGGTAACAAGAAATTCTCAAACCAATTCAATAAGGCTAGCATTTATAATGTAAGTACCAAAAATTTAATAGATTTACCAACAACTTCTCACATTGATGACATAAACTTGAAAACCTTCCAAAAAAAAATGAAAATATTTTAAAAGATGAAATTAATGATTTACGCAAACAATTATCGAAGATGTTCCCATATGATACACAAAAACCAATACCAAGAAAAATATGGCAAACATGGAAAGTATCAACCAATGATCCAACTTTCCCATCAAATTTTAGAAATTTCCAACAAAAATGGTCTCTTGCAGCAAAGGAAACTGAAAACAGTACTCCCAGTGAGGAGAAATTCCAATATTCCTTAATAACAGATGACAATATCGAATCATTACTAAACAATGTCTACGGTGAAGCACCACTAGTGATCGATGCCTTCCAATTAATGCCAAATAATATCTTAAAGGCTGATTTCTTTAGATATTTAATTCTATATGCAAGAGGTGGGATATATTCCGATATGGATACTATTCCTTTAAAGGAATTAAAAGATTGGCCTTCTCTTTCATCTTCCTCATCTCCTTCATTATTTTCCTCTGCACCTATCCCATACAAAGGTTTCATTCCCTCTTCACCTTCAGCTTCTGTTTCTCCTTCGGCCTCGTCAAGAAAAGAACCAGGTTTGGTCATCGGTATAGAAGCTGACCCAGATAGAGAAGACTGGAAAAAATGGTACGCAAGAAGGATTCAATTCTGTCAATGGACAATACAATCTAAACCAGGGCATCCAATATTACGTGAATTGATCTTGAATATAACATCAACAACATTAAATAGTGTCCCACATTCCAATTTAAAGAAAATAAGAAATTCCATGATTGATTCCACTGTTAAGAATGATTATAATATTAATTATAGAGACAAGAGACGCGATGATAAGAATTATAAGCATGATTCTTTAAAAACATTCGATAACGTGGATGGAAGTGATATTATGAATTGGACGGGACCTGGGATTTTCTCTGATATCATATTCGAATATATGAATAATTTAGTTAAGACAAACTCAGATATCATTCTAATTAATTCAAATTACGTAGTGATACCGAATCTTCGACCACAGCTAATGAGGAGAATAATGAAAAATCAACAAAAAAATAATCACACAAAAATAGAGAACTCATTGAATTTGAAAAGATTAATACCATGGGAGTTTTTCACCTTGATAACAGAACCAGTACTAGTGGATGATATAATGGTGTTACCTATAACAAGTTTCTCTCCAGACGTGGGCCAAATGGAGGCAAAATCAAGTACTGATGAAATGGCATTCGTCAAACATATGTTTGAAGGTTCATGGAAAGAAGAAGCTGATTCCAACAAAAAATAAATGTAGACACCCTGCTATTCATTTTCCCTTTCGATATATAGAGTCATTTTTCTTTATTTTTTACTTGTATATGTTTTATTTATGTAGTTCATTCCTAAATGCTGGTCATTATTATTCATTTCAGAGACTCTTTTCCCTTTACTCGTACACTAAAAGGTTATAGATTAGCGACCATGATCACAACAGAAATCATCGAATCTTTACATTTCATGGATTGTTACAACTTGAAAAAGAAGACAAAAGTAAATTCTTTCCCAGGCAATTAACCTACTTGATCTAAAAGGAAGGGATGAATTGAAACCCATCGAGTAGACTTTCGCAATCTCTGAAAATCTGAGAGGAACCCCTTTAATGCTAGCCTTTACAAATCTGGTTACATCATCCTATCTAATAAATAAGAAACCTCAAGAAGTATATGAAGTTAGAGAAGATAATAGGGCATAGTAGCAGTAGTATGTTTTTCTCCCACGGTAATAAATTTTCATAAACTTGGGCACATGGCGCAGTTGGTAGCGCGCTTCCCTTGCAAGGAAGAGGTCATCGGTTCGATTCCGGTTGCGTCCATTATTTTTAGCGGTGTATTAATATTAGTTCTTCACTAACGAAAGGATTCTGCATTTGATTCATTATGGTGATGATAAAAGTATCGTTATTTTTGCTTCGTAGTACTCCCTATGGCTGATTATTTAATCATTTAAACAATGTGAATTTACGTAAGCAAGGTAGCTAAATTTGCCCTGGCCCTCCTGCCCTGAGCTTGTATGTAATAAGGTTCAAAGGGAGAGGTTTCTGCCAATTCAATGAAGTTGTTAATTATTTATTATTGCTAAGATTTTCAGGTGGCAGAGATAGGAAACTGCGGCAAAGAACCTCTAATCCTAGTTTAATTCCTGGTACTTTGAAAACTGTGTGCTTTCTTTCTTTTGAATAATAATTACATATATACTCTATATATTCATGTATCGCATCCTAATAATAAAATACAATACAAACTCGTGGCATATCTAAGAGATCACGCAACAACCGCTGCTTTTTGCAGTGTCACTAGCTTTTTTATCGCTTGAGCTATTCACTGCATTTGTGGAAGACAACTGTTGCCCACTAACTGCTTTTTGACCTGATCTTTGAGGCTTTGTTCGAGAAGTAGCATTTCCCTCAATCGTGCTATTCGGCTCTTGATTCCTTAGTTGTTGTTGTTGCTGCTGTCTTGCTCCGCTTCGTGCTACTGGTGATGGGTTTGTAGATGACCCGTTCCGCCTTTGCATACTTGGATTCCTTATTTCTGCATTAGCGATACTTTCCATCTCGTTCCTCATAATCTGTCTTACTAAATCAACGAATACTTCATCCACGTTACTTCTCAATAGGGCACTGGTTTCGTAAAATGGAACTTTACCCCAAGTGCTGCTGACTTCAATACCTTCCTCTACACTAATAACTCTTTCATCATTCAAGTCAGCTTTATTCCCAACTAAAACCATTGGAACTTTACTTGAATCTTTAATTCTTAGGACTTGTTCTCTTAATTCCATTAGCTCATCTAAGGACTGTCTATCAGTAACGGAATAGACCAATAAAAATCCCATTCCTGATTTAATATAAAGTTCTCTCATCGCTGTGAATTGGGCAACACCTGCAGTATCCAGAATTTCCAAATCAAAAACTTTATTATCTATTTCAATAGTTTTCCTGTATGAATCTTCGATGGTTGGATCATATGTGTCTAAATAAACGCCTTGAACAAATTGAACGGTAAGACATGATTTACCAACACCACCTGCACCTAACACCACTAATTTATAATCTCTCATTTTCAAATAGTTTATCCAATAAAAATTTTCGATTTATAGTTGGATAGTATTGTGTTTTGAAACCTATTGAATAATATAAAGAAGTAGAATAAATAAAAAATATCTTTATTTGTAGTTCTGTCCTTTTATTGTTTTCTTGAAATTTGGAGTCCATGTCTAATTTTTTTCCATTTCGCGCGTTTCTTTTTGATCCAGTGAAATTCTCGAGGCTGATCTCATTAGTGCGTATTTGACTCTACGCGTTCGTTGAGGGAGCCCGGGGTGTCTCCGTTAGACATATCTTTGTACGTACGTACAGAATTCTATTCGAGATGTTTCTCTATGTATTCCAGATTACAGAACATTTAGCGGGGAAAACGACTTCTTGTCTAAGTTCTAACGACACCTTTTGACAGCTTCCTTATTCTAAGTTGGAACCATCATTGTTCTCGCTCGGAAGCATCCTTTCTCATATTTTCTCTGATCTTGTAGTTGTAATTTTCCATCCTAAAAATTGATTATGCTTGTTATGAATTATAGTAAGAGCTAATTTTCCTTATAATGTGTGTAAAAAGGTTCGTCTTTCTTAAAAATAAATAATAAAAAATATATAAGTATAAAAAATAATATCAGAAAAAATAGGAATTGAAACTTCGAGTTATTGGTCTATTTATACCTTTCTTGATGATGAAACAGAAACACGAAAATGTGACTTAACGCTGGCAGACACGATAATTCAACTATCGTGTCGCGTCGATGCCTGTAGTCTTACGCGTCTCTACCATTTTTGGTAATCATTAGTTCGTGTCTTTGTAGAAGACGTTGTACCAAGCTTGATATCTGTATTCTTACCATAGGATATTAATAGTACCTTATTAAAAATATCATTCCAGCATTTACCAGGTTCGGTAATCGTTTCGCGTCATATTAGAGGACATTGTACCAAACTTGATATCTACACATTTACCATAGGATATTAATAGTAATACTTACTACGAATATCGTTCCAGCAGTTCTTAAATAATACAGAATAAAATTGAGGTATGCAATGACTTTTCTAAAATAATATGAACTATAGGTGTTTCAGCTCGAATCAATTCAGAAAGTGTCATAGGTATTACCAACCTATCTGCAATACAAACAACAGTGTCCTATTACATATGCCATCGGAAGCATCGATACTATTGGTGTACTAAAATAAGATTATTACAAAAGCGAATAATATTGAAAAAGAAAAAAAATGGTTGCTAAGAGATTCGAACTCTTGCATCTTACGATACCTGAGTGTTCCTATAGTTTTCTATAGTCAAGATTTGTTTTCTTGAATCAGGCGCCTTAGACCGCTCGGCCAAACAACCATATTATTAAGGGTTTATTGTATAAAAGGTATGTAACAGGCCAACAAACATTTACTTTATACCACGTGACACTGAGCATATAACCAGTAGGCGCTGAGCCTACCTTATAGGGAAACATATACCTCAAGGTATACGTATAATTGAGAGGGCACTTAAGCTAAATAGTAATTATATAATTTTATTGGAATATATGGTACATATATGTCTTATTTCCAATAGTTTTGTATAAAATATAATTAAGAAATTATTCGAGGTATATTGCTTGGTAGGAGATATAACATATTAAACTATGTATTGGATGCAGATTAGACTGCGAGATCTGACCTTATAGGTAGATTCGTAGCAGAATTGCTCCTCCCCGTCCTAGGACAGGAATGTAATATATATTATACACTTTACATTCGGAATAAAACTGTCCTTATATAGAAAACAAATATCGTGTTGTACGAAACCACGTGTCTGTACACTATGCGCCAGATACATTAAAATTCCGACAGAAATAAAGATTTATCAAGTAGACATAGACGGTAAAGCATTGGACAGTGCGTTATATTCACTAGAACTGAAGCCTTAAAAGGACCATTCTGTAAAATATATATTAGATATATAAATCAAAATCTAAACTTCTTATTGGAATATCTGCCGTAACGTACGGTAGATATGCCGACACGACAAGGAAAAAGTGAATTTTCACGATGAGATATCATCGAGAAATCAAAGATACAAGATATATATATATATATAGTACTCTTTGGCAAATGCTGAAAGAGGACGACTGGTTATACCTTGAAAAAAGTGTTAGTAACATTGCTACACATATTTCTCCCAATTTAACTGATCCAAAGGACAGTTATGACTTATTTCCAACACTTCTTAAAGGTAGGGTGTAGAATTTAAGATTATTATGAGTATTTAATTCCGGTTGCTTTCTTTATATTTTACAAATAATAATCAATAAAGAGATATATATAACTAACTGCAATGCTTCTGATTCCACTTTCAGTCATTTTATAATCTCTCAAAATTGCTCTTTCCTCAACTTTTCTAATCATCTGTCTATATCTTGCTTGTTACTAGTGTTTTTACTGGCTTCTCTAAGACTTTTTTATAATAGTTATATTAAATAATTATGAATTTTTGACGTTTCTTTACATTAACATGCAACGTCATCAGCAACGATCGCAAATCTCGATAAAAAGGCCATTAAAAAAGCAACATAGGATGTAGCATATTAGTTCTTTTCTCTATTGATATAGATATCATTTACTTTAGTCATAGGATTATAACATTTATTATAATCTACTGTTAAAATTTATGCCTTTTGTTAAAGATATATTGTAATAAGATCTATAGAGCACCTAAACAATACATTAAAACACCTTTTTGAAAATACGCAGCATTACTATCTGATGAAGTAACCATATGCCAGTACTCTTCTAGACTTCAATAAAAACTGTAAGAGGGTTTATTCTATCATGTAGACAAGCTGTATATAGGCGAGCAATTACGCCAAAGGAATATGGATATGGTTCATCGTAACCTATTCTTACCTAGTGTGGACTTCGGTGTCATGTGTTAGTTAGCTTATGTTTGAGAAGGCATAAATTTTTATCAGAGTTCCAGGTCTAGATAGGAAATAAAATTTATGGGGGCTCTTTAGGATCTCTTTTCTATTGTATATACGTAGAGACTTGTTTATGTATTCTACCTACATAGGTTTTTCCGAAAAGCTGTGGAACGACTACGCAATAAACGGTCAAAAAAGTGGCTCGCTTGGCGTCCTTACGTACAAGCCTAAATATTCTTTGAGCAAATAAAGGATGCGAAGAAAGATGTTGCATACTTTCCAGAGTTCATTACTTTAGTTCTTTTTAATAACTTCTATCTTTATTAATCATATAAGAACTTAGAAGAGTCCAAAGTATAGCTTTTTTACATAATACAATTCTTTACCAGGCCTAAAAGAAGAACAACTAACATGCATACCGCTGAATTCTTAGATATCGATAGAACTGATATTTCCTCTGTCTTAGCTGGTGGATACAATCACCCCCTATTAAGAGAATGGCAGAATGAACGTCAATTAACAAAAAATATGTTAATTTTTCCTCTTTTCATTTCGGATAATGAAGATGACTGCTGTGCTATCGAATCTCTTCCAAATATCAAGAGATTTGGTGTCAACAAATTAAAGGAATATATGAAACCATTGGTTGCGAAAGGTTTAAGATCTGTTATATTATTTGGCGTCCCACTAAAAGAAGGAAGTAAGGATCCTGTTGGTACCAGTGCAGACGATCCTCAAGGACCAGTTATTCAAGCCATTAAGTTGTTACGTAGAGAATTCCCAGATCTATATATCATGTGTGATGTTTGTCTTTGTGAATATACTTCACATGGCCATTGTGGTGTTCTGTATGATGATGGAACTATCAACAGAGAAAAAAGTGTTGCCAGAATTGCTGCTGTTGCTGTCAATTATGCCAAAGCGGGAGCGCACTGTGTAGCTCCAAGTGACATGATCGACGGCAGAATTAAAGAGATCAAGAGAGGATTAATCAACGCTGGATTGGCTCATAAGACCTTTGTCTTATCCTATTCTGCCAAATTTAGCGGTAATCTATACGGCCCATTCCGTGATGCTGCTTGTTCAGCCCCTTCATCTGGTGATAGAAAGTGTTACCAATTGCCTTCAGGTGGTCGCGGATTAGCACGTAGAGCTTTGAGGAGAGATCTTGGTGAAGGTGCAGATGGGATCATAGTTAAACCTTCTACTTTCTACTTAGATATCATGAGAGATGCAAGTGAAATTTGTAATGACTTACCAATATGTGCATATCATGTCTCTGGTGAGTATGCAATGTTACATGCCGCTGCTGAAAAGGGCATTATAGATTTGAAAACCATGGCATTTGAGTCTCATCAAGGTTTCTTGAGGGCAGGCGCCAGATTGATAATTACATATTTTGCACCACAATTCCTGGAATGGTTAGATAACTAGTATTACGAACGTAATGTACATACCTAATGTTATTCATGTCTATAAAAGCTGTAGTGATCCAATACTCTACATATTCTACTCTAAATATACTTCTCAGGAATATGCTCATTCATCTATAGACTATCTATGTAATTCTTCTCTGACATATTAAAGATTTTTGATGTACTATTTAATTTCCGCGGTTAAGTTAACAATAGGCTCCGCTATGGCCCGTGGAAGTTGTGGAAGGAAACGTCCACCTTCAACGTGAAGTGCAACAAGAAAACTTCGAAGTATTTCACCTGGCAAAGCAACGTCCAATGTTTCATATACTGAATCATTGTTATACATTAAGAAGAAGGATGAACACGTTCCAACAAATACACCAATTAGTATCCCCTCTGGATAGAGGCTATCCAGTTTTTGGAAAGATAAAAAAACATAGAAATAATTCTAGTGAAAAATGCCCTCTCAAATGGCACCATGGGTGCCCACGTTCATCCAATCGTGTAAAAACAATACTCAACAACCGTTTACTCCATTCCAATTTGCAACTATCGATGCAGTTAATAACTTACCACGAGTAAGAACTGTTGTCTTTAGAGACTTTTTATTTCACGATAAGCAAACGAATATTTTGACCTTTAATTCTGATTTGAGAAGCCATAAGCTTTGTGGTAATACTGCTTCTACACCTTTTGAGAGTTGTTTCTATTTTCCTCAGACATGGGAACAATATAGGCTTACTGGACAATGTTTTGTAATAAGCAATAATAAAGAGAAAAATCATATTCCAAAATCAATAGTTCGTAAATATGCATTGTTTTCTTCTCATAGAGATTGCCATATGCAAGGACAATCAGAAGTAGAAGAAAACGGAGAAGAACAAGAGGCGGAAGAAGAATGTGAAGAAGGAGAGAATTATGGAAATGATGAAAGCTATGAAGATTATGAAGAGGAAGAAGAAGATGATCTGCTATGTGAAGAAGACTGGCATGCCGAAGTTAAAAGACAATGGGAGTCGTTATCTAGATCGTCTAAATCATTATATAGGAAACCTGCACCTGGAAGTCCACTAACTACTGAAACAAGTAAGAAATTGGATAAATTGCAAAGAGGTGTTGATGGGGCAAAAGAAGATGATGGTTTGGAAAATTTCGGTATAATATGTCTATGTATTGACTCCGTTGACTATTTAAATTTGAAAGATGGTCGTGGAGGGGAAAGATGGATTTATAAGAGAATGTCAGAAGGGGACTGTTCTGATACTGAAGCTTGGGAAGAAGAAGAAGTCTGTCCGTAAGCAATTATTATGATATAATCTGCCATGAAATAAAGTAAGAGGGTTGTGGGTGCGAGTTCTCCAAGTATCAAATATGGAATAACATGCAATAATTCTACCACTTCCCACATTAATGATAAACCTTTTGAAACGATAGAAATGATGTATGGTACTGCTATCCGCATCATATGACTGTAAACTATATAATTTATAACGTGAAAAATAAATGATATTACCGAATATATTGACACCGATTTTTTTCTATGTAGCCGTAATTATGGCCATTATCAATCGCTTTTCACATGAAATATACATTGTAGGTCTGTGGTAACATGAGGGAATAAGGATTTTAATCACTTCAATAGTTAAGAAATTTTTATAATCTCAAGTCTCTCCAATCAAATAATTATTACCGAGGCCTTATTCCACTAAAGAAATCAGTAATAGATCGATTGGTATCATTTGTCTACCAACGTCACGTATAGAAAACGCTGGTAGCGCCATACTTTTTCTTTATCGGTGAACGATTTCACTTCTCTTATGTGATAACATCAATTCCTCATTCCTTCTCCAAAGTATTACTATAGTCAACATGGATAAATATTACATGTTAAAATACTTCAGATGGCTAGAGAGACAACACCATTATTCTTTGGTTGTTTCTCTGTACGTTATTTACAGCGCTATCGTTATCGGCTATCAAAGAAAACGTTGACATTTGTCAAACAAGTGTAAAGTTATCACGCTATCTAATTATTGTTATCTGACAGCATAGAACAAACACTGGAAGAAAATACCTATCAAGATCTCGATTGTATCGTTCAGTTGTTTATTGGTACGACGACTGTAAACTGCGAGTATTTTTGACTCAGATCTCTCTATGAACCTTATCTAAATCAGCTATGTAGATTTAGGAGTACATCAGAAACATCCTATTGAAAATGAGAATAATAAAGGGCGCATTTCGGACTTGTTAGGAGACTATTTAAAGGCACATATCCCTCTATTTCTAAAAGAATCTTATTTAAGAACGGTTTCTTCTACCTTTTACGATATGTAGAAGATACTCAGGATAATAAAACCAAACACAAGCTTATCCATTATACAAATTTACCTTCCTAATGACTCCCGCTGAATCATACTACCCAACTGAACCTTCTGTACCAACTGTTTTGACAGAAACTGTTCCTGGCCAATTCACTCTAAAAGCCATGAGCCAATTGGGTGAGGTATTTGACGTAAGACCATCGTATTTTGTTGCAGACTTTGAAAAATCTATTGGTAACTACATCGTGGATGTGGATGGTAACACATACCTAGATTTATATGCCCAAATTGCATCGATTGCATTGGGCTATAACAATCCTGCTTTAATTGAAGTAGCTAAGTCTCCTGAGATGATTCGCGCCTTAGTAGATCGTCCAGCTTTAGGTAATTTTCCTTCTAAGGATTTGGAATCAATGTTGAAACAAATCTTAAAATTTGCACCAAAGGGACAAGATCATGTTTGGTCAGGTTTATCAGGTGCAGATGCTAATGAATTGGCATTTAAAGCTGCATTCATGTATTATAAAAATAAACAAAGACAAGGTAAGGATTTCACAAAAGAGGAAAATGAATCTGTCATGAACAATTTACCTCCAGGATCTCCAGATTTGGCTGTTCTTTCTTTCAAGAGAGCGTTCCATGGTAGATTGTTTGCTTCTGGCTCTGCTACTTGTTCTAAACCAATTCATAAATTGGATTTACCTGCTTTCCGTTGGCCTCATGCTGAGTTTCCAAGTTACAAATATCCATTAGGCGACAAAGCTAATGCAGAATTTAATCAAAGAGAAGATGATCGTTGTTTGAAGAATGTGGAAGAATTAATCAAAACTTGGCCGATTCCTGTTGCTGCATTGTTGATTGAACCAATTCAATCAGAAGGTGGTGACAATCATGCATCTAAGTATTTCTTACAAGGTTTAAGAGATTTGACTTTGAAGTATAATGTTGTTTATATTATTGACGAAGTTCAAACTGGTGTTGGTTCCACTGGTAAGTTTTGGTGTCATGAATATGCTGATATTACACCTCCAGTTGATTTGGTTACTTTTTCAAAGAAATTCCAAAGTGCTGGTTATTTTTTCCATGATCCTGCGTTTATTCCAAGTGCCCCATATAGACAATTCAATACTTGGTGTGGTGAACCTGCAAGAATGTTAATTGCAGGTGCCATTGGTGAAGAGATTGTGAAGAATGATTTGTTAAGCCAATGTTCTAGAGTTGGTGCTTATATGTTTAAGAAACTAGAAGGATTACAGAAGGAACATCCTACTTTATTTCATAATTTAAGAGGTAAAGACAGAGGAACATTTATTGCTTGGGACTTGCCATCATCTGAACAAAGAGATCTATTATTGAAGACACTCAGAGCTAATGGTTGTAATGTCGGAGGTTGTTCAACGAACGCTGTCAGATTAAGACCATCTTTGACATTTGAAGAGAAACATTGTGATATATTCATTAATGTTTTGGCCAAATCAATCGCGCAAGTCTTGGTCTAGTTTATTCCACCGTATAAAACAGTCCTATAGTTCTTGCCAAAGATTCATATAGTCTTACATTTATATATATCTAGTTTCAATCTAAATTAATTTTCTCAAAAGGTTACCAGATTCTATAGCATTACGGTATAACTGTATTGTGTAGCTTAGATGTGAATTTATATGATTAAGGTAAAATTTATGTAATTTATAAGGAACGTACGTAAATGGATATATTGATTTATTCTCCGAACAACTTTCTAACTCTTTTCAAAACAGAATCCTTTTCTGGGTCATAAGGATGATCCTTTGATGGGATTTCCAAAATAGCAGGGAATGGGTTTACAAATGAATCAACTTGGGACCTAATAATTTCAGCGACATGTTGATTAATTAACAATATAGCGATATCATTTCTTTCTTCAGTGTAATGTTCAAAAATTTTGGATACTTCTTCACGGGTAGTCTTACCATCTTGATATATGAAAAAATTCTTATCTGTCAAGTTACTATTGTTATTTGTCACTTGACCTATACCTGCAAGTAATAATCCAGTTGTAGTGTCTTCATCTCCTATCACTGCTATTAGCGTACGTTTATCAGCCATTGTATTTTCCACAGTTGATATTTTGGTATCTTTATCCTTGTTCTTATTTCAATACCGCTAGGTCAAGTAAAGCAATGTATGAATATATGTATGGCCCATTCAACAATCACTTCATCATTGATAAGGTACTATTTTTTCAAAGTGAAATTGTGTTGCAACATCATGAACCTTTGAATTTTTCTTCGCGAATAGACAGACAATTTAGTTTAGTCCGAAATGGATTGCGAAATGCATACGTACGTACGTACGGTATCTACGAAACGGAAGCTGAATGTCTTGACAAGTAAGGTTAAAAAGATGAAGGATACATCCATTTAAAGATGGTAACCTCTTCATAGGTCCTTACGGCCAGTACATTACAAGAATTCAATTTCCTCTCAACCATGCTGCAGCGAATATTAAAAAGAGGGCCTTGTTACGTAAAAAGAACAGCACAGGCATTGGGACTTGCGTCTCGAACTTTTAATACGTTAAATAATATTACGCATTCAGGTCATAACAAATGGTCGACAATAAAGCATCAAAAGATGAAGAATGATGCGATAAAGAATAAAGCTGCTAACAAGATATCCTTACAGATTACATCTGCAGTTAAAGCTAATGATACTACGTCTTTGAATAACTTAGTGGAATTAGCTATGAAGAGTAATATACCGAAGAGAGTTGTAGAGAATGCAATAAATAAGGGTAAAATTGGTACTATTGGTGATGGTAGTGAAAATAATAATCTTTGTATGTATGAAGGAATCGGACCTGGAGGTGTAGCATTTGTAGTGGAATGTTCCACTGATAATAAGAATAGAACTGTCGGGTTGGTTAGAAGTGCCTTTTTGAAGGCGAATGGGTCCATGACTCCGACTTCTTATTTATTTGATGTGAAGGGTTATTTGCTGGTGGTTCCACCTAAGGAATTGGATAATGAAGAGAAAGTCTTTGAGAAAAGTATTGAAATTGATGGTATAGAAGACATCGAGTTATTAAAGGGAGAAGAAGAAGGAGACGAGAATAGAGATTCTACAACAATAAGAAGTGTTAGTGATACAAAACAGGGCGTTGACAATAATGAGAATTTGGCAGGAGAGAAGTACTATGAAATTATTGTAGGCGATCCGGCCGATACTAGTCAGGTAGCTAACGAACTTCAAAGGGAAGGTTTCACAATAGAACAACAAATTGGTAACAAGTACATTGCCAAAGATGATATGAAGGTTAATATAGATGATGAAAACGTTATGGAGCGATTACAGAAGTTAATCTCACAATTAGAAGCTATTGATGAATTTCGAGGATTCTATACCAACTGCGATGCTGTACAGCAATCATTCAAAACACCACTAGCACAGGCGTAACAATAAAACATTTTTTCTTGTACATATATAGATATAAAAAACGGCAAACTTATAAACTTATAAACTTATAAATATATTCCTCAAAAAGATAAAAATAACACACTAACTATTTTTTACAACCGAAAGAGGGGAAAAAACGAAACGGAGCTCCCCTAATTCAAAGTATTTTATTAGCGGGAACACTACGAAGACACATACGCACGTACGTTGCTTGTACCTTCAGAGGGATTCATAAAATCTCACTACCCATTACTTTTTGATCGAAAAAGTCTGATTTGAATCCAAAAATATGGACTCTCTTCTATAAATCAAACCAGAGAATGACACCCTACACTGGAGACCATACCATACCATACCACAGACAAAACACCGTTTGCTTTGTTCTTTCCTCCCTTCCCCTCCCTTTCCCCCTTTGGGTAAACTTTCATAAGCGCGCACCACCTGGGTAGACTGTTAAAAATAGCCGCCCGTGTGGGTACCCGTGTGGGTGCCCGCGGGCTTTGAAGTTGCTGTTGCTGTTGCTGTTGCTGATCGAAGTTTTTTATTTTCGTCATTCCGTCATTTTCCTTTCAAAGATCCCGTCGCCCGTCGCCCGTCGTCCGTTAGCCGTTAGCCGTTACCCGTTGGCGCGACCCCGTACAACACCTGTACGGTACTGGACTGACCGCGAAATATTTTTTTTTTACTGTGATACTCACTCATTGTTCTGTTTAGTTGGTGCCTATTTATACATTTATACATATAGCTCAAAACACTTGTAAGACAAGCCTTTCCAAAGAGATTACTACTAAAAGTTCAATTTCTCGAGCAATACTCATCTTTGTCAGAGACTCACCATCTTAAGTCTACTTCATATACATCATCATATATTGGTCTCTCCAATTTGCGTGTTGCTTGTATTTTGGATCTTTGGGAAACTCCAGATCTATATGATACACACAACCTGCATACATCATCGTCAACTCACAACGACAATACTCGAGAAAATACCACCAATTTCTGTTTGTCCATATATTTTGATCCCCTTTAACAATTAGCATTGGTCATAAAAGTTTTCCTTTCCCTTTTTCTTTTCAGTTCTTCCTTTTCTTCCTCGTTTAACCTTAAATTTCGTTTTTACTAATTTCTCTTCGATCACTGTCATTTTTTTCAAAGTATCGAAAAACATATCGATCATATTAAAGCTAATTTTCCTTCCAGTTTAATTCAATTCAAGTTCATTAAATACCCCTCCGTTTATTTTCAATTTCCAAGTAAGACAACATTTACGTTTATTTCTCCTTTTTAACTTAAAAAACATATTTTTATTTTTATAGAATTTTCAACACATTATCAATTGCATATCCAATCAAAATAATAATAATAATGATCTGCAATAAAAAAAGAATTCTTCTCTATGCTTCTTTGCTACACATTGTCACATCACAAGAATTCATCATACCACCAGCTGGCAATGAAACTACAACTACTTCACTAGAATCAACATTACCTCCTTCTATCCCATCTCCTATAATCTCCTCCATTACTGAATTGTCGACTTCATCATCATCACCGTCTGTGCAGGTCGTTCCTCCTACATCGAGCGATACACCTCAAACTTCATTATCATCCTCCTCGTCTTCATTATATGCACAGCTTTCTTCAACAACTCCATTACCGGCGTCTTCAAGTCTTGGTCCATTGCTCATAAGTAGTAGTACTATACCAACAACCACTTTCTCTTCCTCGAGCAATATAGTTAGTAGCAGATCGACAAGTTCTATCATTATTGCATCTCCTTCTTTCACTTCAATTGCTTCTCCATCATCTTCTACATCTTCAGATACATCGTCTTCATCTATCACAACAACATCAACATGGTATAGGTCAATAACAACTACTACTTCTACTTCAAGCTCATTACCTATCATTTCATCTACTTCTAGTTTGATAATATCAAGCTCTACTAGCTCAGCAACCATTCAATCAACTTCTTCCTCATCAACAAGAAGAATATTCAGCTCATCTTCATCTTCATTTTCATCTTCATCTTCATTACCATCAAGAACAACCTCATCCAGTAGGAGGTCATCATCCACATCAAGAACATCAAGAATAATATCTTCCTCCATATCATCAAGTACCTCGAGGATATCTTCTTCTTCGTCTTCTTCCTCCACCACCTCCTCCTCCTCATTTACCGTATCTTCAACAACGACATCAGCATCAACATCATCATCACCAACATTATCCTTGGATTTAAGGAAAACAGTGACAAGTATAATTCATGGGAAAACAATCCTATCAAACTATTATACAACAATAACATATACACCCACCGCAACAGCAAATTCTTCCAATAGTAAGAATTCACATTCTGGCCTCACAAAGAAAAATAGAAACATTGTCCTAGGTTGTGTTTTAGGTATAGGAATACCCCTCCTATTATTGATCGGATTAATTCTATATCATTTCTGTATCAAATCAAAATCAACTAATTTTATAGATTCAGATGGTAAAGTCATCACCGCATACAAGACTAACAATCTACATAAACTTTGGAATCTACTCATCGGTAAGAAGAACAATAATGAAGAATATCATTCTAATTTACCATTGGGTTCTCGTAATAATGATGGTGGAGAAAATGGTTATAATTTTGATAATGATGACATATTAGTCCAAAGAAATATTAGAAATGATGATGGTTCCGATATGCCTTCCCAAATCAGTATAGATAATTCGAATATCATGCATACGTACGTTGATAATGATGATAATATCGATACCACAACTACGATGAACCATAAAAATATGGAACCATACGATACGTTCGTGCATGGAGCTCCTGGGGCAGATACTACAACTTCGACAGATAATACTAATAGTACTTCAAGATCAGACAGTAGTCAATCTAATAAATTAATGATACAAGAAGAAAAAATCTATAATAATAATGATGAGGATGAAGATGACAACCAAAATAGTTTCAATGATAATGAAGCCACTAATAATATTAATATTCATAACAATAATAATGAGAACAATTCAGTTAATGACGATGATAATTATGATGATGACGATGACGAGGATGAGGATACCAGGCATAATAGGACCGGTTTTACAATTACAAATTTATAAACATTATAAAAGAAAAGTCGATAAGCCCAAACAAAGATAATAGGTCTTTTATTTATAATTTTATAAATATAATTAATCATTAAACAGCATATAATTCTTTACTTTACATGAAATTATGAAATAATTGAACATCCCCTCTAATCATTTGGGTAGAGTACTAGCTAGAATCTTCCCATATCACACCAATTTCATTAACCTCTAGTAACGTCATTAACATTACGAAAACCAGTGATATCAGTGACATCGTTTAACACTATTAACGAAAAACTTGATAATATTTTCTCTTTTTTTCGTCATTACTTATTTTGAGTTCTTTGAAATAATGTTATCACTACTTGATATATTATTTTAGGCTGGTGGAGTATCATTTGGCTAGTATACAACAAAAAATTTGGTATTGTGAAATTACCACTTTAGGTCAAACTCGACTAACCCGCTATCAGATATTAATAACCGGATTTCAACTACCATTGCATCTCGGTATACGAGTGTCGCACTCTATAAAGGATGACAGACTTGAATAGGAAACATGAACTAACTTGAAACATGATGTACACCCAATTACAATATACGAAATTATCCATTGAGGAAATAACTTATGAAGTAGAATGAAACAAACTGATCGATAGAATTGTATACTAGAATCCTCGATAATGAACACGTTTTAGAAACGTATAAATATCGAGTAAGATGATCTTAATAAGATCCCAATACCACGTCCTTAATAATTATATATGTTTATAATTATATACTAAATAGGATAGAAGAATAACGATAATTGAATAAATCAGATACTCGCATACTTAACAAGTCACTTCCACTGCAAGTCATTATATTAAGTATTTAACTTTAGTGTATCGCCACTGAAACCGCACTGTTAAAAGCCTCAATACAAAAAAAACACAAAAAGATCCGTGATAGTTTAATGGTCAGAATGGGCGCTTGTCGCGTGCCAGATCGGGGTTCAATTCCCCGTCGCGGAGATTATTTTTTTGACTATCCTTATTAGTGTTTCATCATAAATTATTTTTATGTACGTACAAATTTTATCATTAAAGCAAGTTGTTTATGCAATTTCTGGGATATTTATTGACAATCAAGATTTCATTAGGTCGAATACTGTTATAAGATATTTTGTGTCTTTACAACATTTTACTATTGATGGGAAATGAAGCTGTGTCGATTCCAAAGGGAATAATTATGGCAACTAACGGTACATCTTTCCTCAATTAAAATAAGTTTACGTTTTACCCATTGGATTGATACATTGAACTGTGTCCTACCATAGCTTCTACTGGATTTTATGACTACCATACCTGTTTACAAGTGCTCACTTGCCGAAGTGATCCACGCATATACTACTACTCCGAAATATCTCATTGTTGCCCAATCTACACTAAACAATCCATTTGAAGTGCATCTACATTATTCAACTCATGCAGATTCAGGAATAGTAGTACCGAACAAGACTTTCAAATATCCAATACATATTTCCAGAAGGATAACGCCTGGTATCAATTATACGACTACTGTGAAACGCTTAGAAATTACAGAAACACCGATATTGGAAAAATCGAAAAAGGCTTTGAAAACAATAGTATATAACTTAATAATTGTATGCATCGATGGAATAAGAATTACGACATTAGAAAATTTAGTGGAACCTGAATATTCTCAATTAAATGAATGGGTACTGCCAAATAAAAATGACTCAATTAGTTCATTTTATTGCCAAAGTAGGAAAAATGGTACTATTGAAATAGTGCTTGGAACAACGTTTTGTAGCATCGTTCATTTATTATTCTATATCGAAACAGGAACATTTCGAAATCTAGACTTACAAAAAGGTACAGCATTGTATACTATTGATGAATTAATCTCTGACTCTGTCGTTAGCATTTGTGGACTAAGAAGTCCATCAAAAGGTTCAAATTTTCCTTGTACAAACGAAAATGAGCTGATAACGAGGAATTCATTTACAGATGCCTTGAGTGTGGCGACTGTAGATGGGAAGGTCCACATTGTTTCGAAAAATAAATCTGAAGTCCATGATTTCCTAGAATCCATTCTTCCTGATGAAAATAAAGAACATAACGTAACTGCAGCAGATTCCGTTATTGCGAAGGAATTTATGAATTCATCTTTAATATTTGTTGTTGCCAACATTACTAACGTTGGATGCATAATATTTGAAAAGTCCAAAAGGCGATGGGAACAATTAGAAATATTGGAGCGAGATCATAATGCAATTGAAGACACACCATTATTAGATCATATACTGAGCTTAAATGTTGATATGAATGAATTTATCATATATTCTGGAAGCGTGAATGGCAAATTATATCAATGGACCTATAATTATAAAGATTATCAACTAATAAGTTCTTCTGTCTTCGAAGAAAATATCTATAATGTAGTACATTCTATATCAATGGAAGGAAATGCGCGGAAATTGTTTTTCATTCATAATGATGATACTTGTATCAACTACATACAATTATAATAATACAAAACCAAGAATACATTTTCGGCCCTTATTAAAAACCTACAAATAAGTCATCAATCATTTTAATGACATCAATATGCAAGATTTCACCCTTTCGAGTAATCAAAGAACCCTTTTTATACATCTCTGGTTCATTATTATAGTTTATTCCACAATCTTTGAATAATATCTCTTGCTTACCACTACTATAAGTTCCACTGAGTCTATTCTCAGCCTCCCTAGGGTTCATTCCACAAACTTGAATCAATTTCCAGAAAGCTGTATTATATAGATTATTTATATGTGTGTCAACAAACCTCCAACTCAAATAGTCTTTAATCGCTTTCAAATTTGGATATTGAACACACCTTGAATCGAAAAATGGTAGATGTTTAGGATGTAATTCAACTCCAACAAAGAATTTGGGCCAAAGTGTGACATAATTTGATGTAAATAATGAAACGAATAAGCTCGATATCTTATCACGTCTTCTATTAAATAGAGAAGTATCTGACTTGAGTATAAAGGAATATTCGTCACTTTCTCCATAAGCTAATATGACATCGTTTCGATATTGTAACACAACATTCTTTGCAGCGGCGTTCATTAATTTTAAAGCTCTATCATCGTTTGGCTTGGCAAATTCGTAATATTTGGAAAATTCATGGAATTTCTTACCGTCGATTCGTACTACTATATAACATTGCGGAAGTAAAACGTCATGACTCTCGAATTCACGGACATATTCAAACCTCGATTTAGCCATAACGTTACGTAGATATAACGGTCGTGATACTACGATAAAATTAACAGATTTCTAGTTCATACAAAGATGCAAACGCATTAAATCTTGAAAATGAATTTTATAAGATTTCTTGATTTTTCATTGTTCCGCTCGCATATAAATATTTCGAAAAGAACAAAGCGAGATTTCAAAATAAGAGAACATTCTTATATAGACAATCCTTAATTGTAAGACGAAGACTTTTATATATTTAGAGTTTAGCTACTCTGGTTTTTAGTTCGACATATCTCTAAATTTCAAAAATCATAAGGTATTAATAATTACAGTCTCAAAGAAAAATCAATATTATGGCTGGAACAATAAAAATTATAAGGAAAAAAGATCCGAAAAAGGCAGACCCCTTGGCCAGACAAAAATTAATCTGGACTGTTGGTCATACAATGACCTTAGTATTCGGTGCTCTTTTCACATTGACATATTTCTTCCACGTTCTGTTATTCTTTAAATATCGTTCATGGAAATGGCTCTTCTTAAGAGTAAAGAAGAATTACAGTATAATTAAGGGGACAAGATGGTATCATACCATATTAAGATGGTCACCTCAATTACTGTATAGATTATCCTTAATAGGAGTCTTTACATCTGGTTCTGTTACCATGTTTCAAAATTGGAATGGATTGAATCCAACTTGGTACGATCTTTTATCATCATCTAACTTTCAAGCGATGTTGATGGCTTTATTATGGTTCCTAGGTGGTGGTAAATCCTTTTATAAATTGCTTCCATTTATGATCTTAAGTTACATGCACTTACTGGATAAGGATAATGAATTCAATACTGAGTCTAAGAAAAAGGAGGACCAATTGACAATGGCTAATGTTCACCTTTTACATCTAGTTTCATACTCTGAAATCTTTATTGTAATTGCTCTTGTTTTAGATACTTTGTTGATGAAGAATGGATCTTCCGGTATTATGTTGGTCATCTATTTAGGTATATATTGGTTGAGGCTCAATTTTTCACCTTATGCACAAATAACTTTATTAAGAATTTTGAGTAAATTCGATAAGAAGATACCTCCAAAACATAAGAACAATTGGGATACAATTAAAAGATTTATCTACGCTAAAATGAAAGCACATGAAAGGAGATTACAAGAGGTTGGCCGTACTGCTTAATAGATTTTAAGCGTAGGAAAATTCTATTTGACCCTAAGACGCTACTATAATTTTTCTTTTTCCAGATATATAATATATGTATCACTTTTCGTGGAGGCAGCATTCCTGTTTCCAAAAACATTATGTCAAATATAACCTATGTGAGAACAAGTTTCAATTTAGCTGTCCTGGTAACTACTTGAAAGGATATACAAGCAAGTAAATATTGAAGCTAGTTTTAATATATACCGTTACAACTTCATATGACCTATACTTCAATATAATATTTATATGAACCATATTATAAATTTCAATCCGCCAGAAGCTACCAATCATAAAGTTACATATAATTTACACAACGTAAATATAGAAACAAACATTAATGTTTAATTATAGCAAATATGAATCACTTATCATATATAAAACATATTAAGAGGATATGAAGTCTTTTTTATTTGAACGTTTAGAAATTAGAATAATAATAATACATTTTTATTAGAAATCTCTAAATTTATTCGGAAGCGACAGCTCTGGTGTAGATAGCTTGCTTAGAGTGCTTAGAAACTGGCTTAATAATTCCTTGCTTTTCTAAATCTCTCAAAGCAACTCTAGCCATAGAACCACCAATCTTTAATCTATCAACTAAGACAGAAACGGAGACGTATCTGTAAGTTGGGACTTCTTTCATGATTCTGTCCAACTTTTCTTGGTCTAAGATGACAGCGTGTTGAGCCTTGTCCTTGTGGTTGTTCTTGGACCACTTCTTTTTGGACTTCTTACCACCGGCCATAGCGGCAGCAGCTTTGGCAGCTTTAGATAATTGTTGCTTTGGAGGCATATTTTATGATTGTTCTGTAATCAATGAAGGAAAAACGAAGTTCGATATAGTTTGTTAGTAAATATTGTCATTAGCTATCATAAAAACAGTAACATTGGAATGCAATCACAGAGTTCTAACTCATATATCTTTATCTTGTCCTAAAGGTCTAATATTATAATAGTTTACCTTTACCAGGTACACATCTCCTCATAGTAAATATCCTTGTTCTCTGCGTTCACATGTCAATACAACCATAGAATTTTCCTGGCCTTGTATAAATCACATGTTAAGTATCGGTTTCAGAATCTTCAATTATACCACAGTTCATTCTTGATTTTAATTCATGCTTCTCTGACTACCAATAGAATCTTGCATTCCATGTTTTTTAATAGGCATAATATCACATACGCTTTGGCTTGGTTGACTAAGAATGTGAAACAACAAAACTTCTAAGATATTACTAGTTATATCTGTTAAACCATACATACTTTAGACCAGACTTGTAAGTACATTAGCCTAAGACGTTCTGTGGTATAGAGGAAAAGATGAGCTTAGAAGGAAGTTAGACGGGGACTTGGAGGAGACACATGCTACTAGAAGGAAGTTTGAAATGTATTAGAAGGGGGAGCTAGAAGGGAAACAGGTTTCCCCGGGCGCGAAATGGCCTCTCGTGCAAGATTCTTTGATTAATAATTCTTAAAAAATATTAGAAACTTACAAATATGTACGGATGCAAGTAGAAACATATAATGTACAGATGTTGACTGTCCCCCAAGTCGGTTACTTTTAAGGCAACCTACGTATGTTATATCAGAGACCTTATCGTTCTGTTAACGAAGCAAGCTGAAATAGTTAAAATAGAGTTACTAGTAGGATATCAAAAAGATTATTATTAACACAATTATATATTCATCCAAAAAATATATAGTTGCATATCCTTTATTTTGGTATTATTTAGGAAAGTGATCTGTTGGTGTCTTACTATAAGGAAATTTGCAATCAGCGAATAACGGACAAAATAAAACGTGACGAAAAGCACTGGCTTATACATAGAAACCAGTCTGCATAAATAAGGTTACAGATTCTACACCTTAGCCTACGTAGGAAAAAACCTTCATCAATAAGTCTATTACCAGCTCCGCTTCTAAGAAACGAATACATCAATCAGTTTAATCTTAACAAGGAAAGACTTCTAATCTGTTGGGGAACCCAAAATACGGAAAACACGATGCCAAATAAAATTGATCTAAAAACCATAACTGACTGGTCTGTTTTGATAGGAACAGGGATATCAATCTATTATCTTTGCAGTAGACTTTTGAATGATGCCGAAATTGGCCCGCTAGGAAGATCTAAAGAGTCAAGACAAAGACAAGAAACTCAATGGAAACGACTATGTGAAAAATCGCCCGATTTTGCTAATTTAGAATTGAATGCTTATGAACAGAGCATACTTGCATCCGTAATCACCCCAGAAGAAATTAATATAACGTTTGAAGATATTGGAGGTTTAGATCATATAGTGTCTGAGCTAAATGAAAGTGTGATCTATCCTTTAACGATGCCTGAACTATATACAAATGGCTCCTTATTGCAGGCTCCCAGTGGTGTATTATTATACGGCCCACCTGGTTGCGGTAAGACAATGTTAGCTAAAAGTTTGGCACTAGAAAGTGGTGCTAACTTCATTTCTGTCAGAATGTCTACATTAATGGATAAGTATTACGGAGAATCAAACAAGATGGTAGATGCGTTATTTTCCCTTGCTAATAAAATCGAACCATGTATAATATTCATTGATGAAATTGATTCAGTATTAAGAGAGCGTACATCTTTTGATCACGAAGTAACGGCAAATTTGAAAGCAGAATTTATGACTCTATGGGATGGGTTGATAAGTAGTCGCAGGATAATGGTTGTTGGTGCTACAAACCGTATTAATGATATTGATGACGCATTCTTAAGGAGGTTACCAAAGAGGTTTTACATATCGTTACCCAATGCCGAACAAAGATCACACATTTTACAAGTTTTACTTAAGGGAACTGAACTGGATGATGAATTTGATTTGGAAGCAGTCGTTGCACGAACTGACGGAATGTCTGGTTCCGACTTAAAAGAACTTTGTAGGGAAGCTGCCCTTAAAGCTGCTAAGGAATATATCAAGAAAAAACGAATGCAGGCCAAGGAAGGGGAAACAAATCCAGACGCGACGCTTCTAAAAGTAAGACCACTACGGACATCTGATTTTACAGGAGTCAATGAAGAACCTAACAACTTGGGATTGGATTAGCAGCGTACGTAAATAATAAAGTGGACTGGCCTCGGCTCAAATTCAAGGTCAATAGTCTTAAAATCCGAAAGTAGTTTAGATCGAACATGCAAAGAGCGACAACCGCTTCATGGATAGAATACTATAATGCTCTCAGAGCGGCTACGTACTTTCATGAGTTTATATACATATTCCATTTTCTGTTGTCTATTCTTCATTATAAAAATTAGTTCCGCTATAATATACCATAGACTATCTAGACTATATATACACTGGGTTTAAACAGCAGTATTGGGGACTTCTTCGTAGTGGTTTGAAACCACAGACAACATAGAGACTACATCCAACAAAAGAAGCGAACTAACCGTACTTCTTTTCTTTCATTGAATGTTTGATTGTTTCATTTCTTCATTGGTTCATCAACTGTCCAGAATAATGTAATAAAAAATACTCTAACAGTCTGTTTGAGCCTTTATCTACTTATATACAAGCCAAATGATCTATAACTTTTGCAATACAAACTTCCATTCGTTGTAAGTAAAGTCTTCATTGATGGACATACGTACAAAGACACTCCGTTGCGCAATGAAAAATAGCCGCCCAGATGCCAGAAGTTGCGAAATGTAGCAGGGGAAAAAGAAAGAACATATAAATTTACCAAGGTAGACTAGTGGTCGAGAAACAAAATTTAATCCAAAAGAGTTTGCTCTAGAGAAGGTTACATCACCTTAGAAAACGTTCGTGTTGGTAAATATTCGATATAATATCAATACTTTAAAGATACAGACCCATTCTGTTGAATATCACTCGAGAAATGGAAAAGATCCCTGATGGGCAACACGAAAACATAGCAGAGCCTGCAATTAAGGAAAACGTGAAATTGTATGTTTTTCAATAATATAATCTTACTCTCAAATGCTTTCCTAAAACATGCATACTAACAGTACTATAGCTGCTTACCATGTATTGCTTTCAAAACGTTCCGCCAAGTTGGAATCACAATCTCTGAAAGTGTTAAAACTTTTATGCAAGATCATGAAAAAGTAGATCCCAAATCACCACCACCATCTATATCACTACCAATAAATGCTACTGTACAGACAAGACAACCTATTGAAACAGACTTAATACCTGGTTCTAGAACTTATACAAGAGAAGATCCTCCCGACGTACAAAACTTGGGAGCTTCATCATGGACATTTTTGCATGCAATGACCGCCAAATATCCTGGTAATCCATCGGACACTCAAAAAATGGAAATGGAAAGATTCTTGACCCTGTTCTCCCATGTTTATCCTTGTAATTGGTGTGCGAAAGATTTTGAAAAATTCATACAAGATAATTCTCCCAAAGTTGAATCTCGAGAAGAATTAGGGAGATGGATGTGCGAGGCACATAACCACGTCAATGGTAAATTAAATAAACCTAAGTTTAATTGTGATTTTTGGGAAAAAAGATGGAAAGATGGATGGGATTAATAAATCGTCATGTAAATAATTATTATTAGCCATTCTCTATGGCGAGGTGTATACGTTCTTATAGACAAATTGGTAGCAAGGTAAAAGTACCTTATTTTGATTTTTAAGACTGAAACCTGTTATCAACATGTCTTTTTTTCAACAATGGTTAGTTGCGTAAGCAAAGTGGATTGTACGTACTTATAACAAACGTCCTGGGTGGTTAGATATTCCTAAAATCGAGACCTAAATAAAAAAATCTGTTTAGAGACAAGATTTTTTCTCGCGCCACGGTCCTTTTAAAGAAAGAGACTATAAAACTTCCTTTGTTAAAAATTTCTTTAAGATATATTTCTTCTATAAACATTACAATTTCTTTTGTTATCCCAATTAAGTTCTATTAAACACAACCAATATCGCAAGAATCATGTTCTAATCATTCAATGGAAAAATATTGTTTTCACAGAAGTGAGCACAGTGCTTTTTCTGGAATTTAGGAATATGATTAGCTGGCCTCTTCGAAGATCCGTAAACTTTGGTACATTGTACCTAGTGGTTTAATGATTCAAAGCGAGGCCTAGAGTGAATGTGAATGCCATAAATAGGAAAATAATATAAATTTTGGCATCTCATTGAATTGGTCCCAGTTGCTGGGCAGGTATGGTTTGGGATCATATTGGATTCTATTCTATTACACTTCAATGATACATCTTATTGAAAAAACAAATAAATAAATACAGTCTATAATAGTGAATGCCACTTCTTGATTGCTGTATTCATAAAAGTACTAAACATTCCTCATTCAAAAACGAGCTTTTTAAAGGCCCACACCTTGAAACAATTCCTGTTCACTTTACTAGCTTTGTTTAGTCCACTTATTAGTGTTAAATTCAATACTTGAAGCTAACGCCGAATTTGCCGTAATAACACTTATAAGAATCGGCACGTTAATTTTCTTCTCCAGTAACTCATTTCTACCCTCTTGTACTAGTTCAAAACATGTCAAATGGTTCCATTGGCTAATGGAACCTTCCAAATCGTTCTTCTTCACTACATTCTTACAAATCTCCAGTATACTCAACATTTTTTGAAGATGTGGCCCATACGCATAAGCACAGACGCATTCTCCACTTGTCACAGTTTGTAATTTCTCTACTTTCTGTTTAATATTGTCATTCTTCGAAATTTTAAAATAATTTATTTTGCTCCTGTCAAAATCTGCATTCAAGTTCAGTAGGTCAGGAATAATTTTCTCTTGAATAAACTGAAAACATTGTGTCTGCGTCGAGATATCAAGATCTGTTTCATTCCGTTTATACTGAACTCTTGCTGTTTTCATTATTAGCTTAGATCAGACGTTTGTCGTATAGTTACACTTGCTAATAAATATTGGGGAAGGTTTCAATGGTTTCAGCGGTGTCGTTTTCTGTCAAATGTTAGCGTACAACTATCATTTGATATGTGCTGATTATTTAATTATCTTCCATTGTGAAACTCTTCCTAAAATCCATGACTGTTCAGTGACTAAACATCCGTACCCAATGGAATATCGGGTGAAAACCCATCCGAAATTTTTGCTCAAAACTCTTCATTTTTTTCCATTTTCTGAAGAAACATTTCTTAAATTTATCCCGCTATCAAGCGGGAAATTGTAAATGGAAATTTCCAATATGGTTGAACCATATCGAACTTCCTAAAATATTAGATCGATCTTCTGCGTAGTACTTCAAAACATGCAATTCAAATTATTATCTCGTATATTATCATCAAGTTTCAAGATAACCGTAAAACCTTTAAACATCCTACAAATACAATAAGTTTGAAATGGGAGGCGTTCGTGAAAAGAAAGTTGAATACTTTGCTAAATTAAGAAGCTACTTGGAAGAATATAAGTCTATCTTCATCGTTGGTGTCGATAATGTTTCTTCCCAACAAATGCATGAAGTTAGAAAGGAATTGAGAGGTAGAGGTGTTGTCTTAATGGGTAAGAACACCATGGTCAGAACCGCTATCAGAGGTTTGATCGGTGAATCCTCTGATTTCGAAAAATTGTTACCTTTCATTAAGGGTAATGTTGGTTTCGTTTTCACCAACGCTTCTTTACAAGATATTAAGGAAGTCATTATCTCCAACAAGGTTGCTGCTCCAGCTAGAGCCGGTGCTATTGCTCCAGAAGATATCTGGGTCAGAGCTGTTAACACAGGTATGGAACCAGGTAAGACCTCTTTCTTCCAAGCTTTAGGTGTTCCAACCAAGATTGCCAGAGGTACCATTGAAATTGTTTCCGATGTCAAGGTTGTTGATGCTGGTCAAAAGGTTGGTCAATCCGAGGCTTCTTTGTTGAATTTGTTAGAAATTTCTCCATTCTCCTTCGGTCTATCTATTGTTCAAGTTTACGACAATGGTCAAATCTTCCCATCTTCCATCTTGGATATTACTGATGACGAATTAGTCGGTCACTTCGTTTCCGCTGTTTCCACCATTGCTTCCATCTCTTTGGCTATTGGTTACCCAACCTTGCCATCTGTTGGTCACACTTTAATCAACAACTACAAGGACTTATTGGCTGTCGCTATCGGTTCTGGTTACCACTTTGCTGAAATCGAAGAATTGGTTGACAGAATTGAAAACCCAGACAAGTACGCTTCTGCTGCCCCAGCTGCCGCTGCCGCTTCCTCTGGTGATGCTGCTCCAGCTGAAGAAGCTGCTGCTGAGGATGAAGAATCTGAAGATGAAGACATGGGTTTCGGTTTATTCGATTAAGGAACTTATCATAATTAATTAATTTTCTAATCTATAATATCTATATCTATATTTAAATCAAACATTCTTTTGTATTTATTAATTAGTTTAACTTATTTTGTTCTAAGGAAAAATGTAGTCTAATATACGTGTATTGTTTACCCAGAGACGTATTGTTAGCAACAATGGAAGGGTAAAGTATATATGTAAAGTAAAATTGGTAATGCAGGACAACCTCGACCTTTCCAGTTATTGTACAGCTTCGCATGTTTATAGTTTTTCAATGTCTTAACATGATCTCCCGAAATCCCGGAAGTTGAAATTTAACGTTGAAAAAGAATAATAACTAAGAAAAGGGAATTAGAGGGTCCACGGGATCCAATATGCTTCTGATGGTCACATTATACATCAGGAAAGTAGAAATTACATTGAAGAGACAGAGATTACCTGTGAGATCCAACATTATGTCAACTGTGTTCTACCGTCCATTTACCCATCATTTTCATTTCGCCAAGCCTTTCAAAAGATCGCTTCTCTATAATAGGAGCAGGCATATATCATATTTTTCCGACGATTACTTTAAGCCATTGTCTGATCTAGATAATGACTTGATGACAGATAATATTCCTGCTGTAGAATTATCATTTGATCACATTAAAGCAAAACATGGATCTGGAAAAAAGGCTCCTTTTATAATTCTTCATGGCTTTTTTGGAAATAAAACTAACAATCGAACATTAGGAAGGGGACTCAATGAACAATTAAATAGAGACATATATTTATTAGACCTAAGAAACCATGGAAGGTCACCACATATGGAAAGACATGATTATACATCTATGGCACATGACGTAGAGTTATTTATTGAAAAACATATGACACCTGATATAAAACCGATTATAATTGGACATTCTATGGGAGCCAAAGTAGGAATGAGTATTGTTTTGAGAAAACCAAGTATCTCATCCATGTTGGTGAATATTGAAAATGCCCCTGTATCAAAGGTACCAGAGGATACATTTCCTCGATATATAAGACAATTATTGAGGATATGCAACAATCCCGATATCAAAACTATGGATGATGTTGACGAAAAACTAAAGGAAGTCGAGCAGACTGCAAGCGTCCGTCAATTCTTAATGACTAATTTAACAAGAAAGAAGAATTTGGAAACCTCGGAATATGCAATAAAATCGAGAATTCCGTTAGATATATTGAATGATTCAGTCATAAAAGGTAATATTTCAGGATGGGAATTTGATCCCAACTTTCACCAATGGAAGGGCCCTACTCTCTTTATACGAGGAACTGAGTCCAATTATATAACAGATGAATATTTACCTACGATAGGATTATTTTTCCCAAGGTTTGAAGTTCGAGATGTGCAAGGTGCAGGTCATTGGGTCAACTCGGAAAACCCAAACAAGTGTGTAGAATACATTTCGGAGTTTGTTGAAAGGCACGAAGACTTGTAAAGAATCACCATATAGCGTTATACAATGAGTTTTTTTTGTCCTATTTCTTTCTGTTATATATTTTCATACAAGTAAGACATCTTAAACAACGACGAATAGCTTATTTGCAGAAATATGTTTATCAAGATCAAAATGGAGCGCCTTTCCATATACGCACTGTTAAAACCTTACGACCTTAAGATCAGGAAATATCACTCGATGAAACTGCTATTGCTCTTCTATAGATACAGACGCTGAGATCGTACGTAAAACCTTCGAGAAATATAAAGGATAGTTGCTCGAGGAAGGTCTGGCCAAGAATAGTTGTCTCAAAATCAACAAAATGTATCCCAATCAGGAAATCTCTTCTGGGATCCTGAGAATTCTTCCGAGCCCTAACGCGTCAGATTCCCATCTTCTTTTTTTGTGGCGCATTTTTCGCGTTTCGTTTTCAGTCTTGTGGAGAGAATGATAGAAGCCCTTCTTGTTTTGTTAATGAGCCCTTCCTAACCCTTACGAAAATGCACCAAAAATCTTTCCATAGTTTTATTTTACTTATATATTCCAAAACATATAGACTGCTAAAATAACCCTAAGAGTTTAAAGGTAAAACTAGATTTGGTTATAATAGGGTATTTAATAGCCCTTATACTCCCCGCATAACATTGGTTTTCTTGATCTGGCCACTTTCAGATTCGGGTACATTGTGCTTTTCTTTTTCTCTCGTTGATCCATACGGCCCATTTCCACGAAAACAGCAGTTTACCAAAAAAAAAAAAGAAGCTTTAAACTATGTAGAAATGAATGGACAAAACAACAGCATCTTGATCCACAAGAACTCCTCTACGCAAACAAGATCGATTCAACATTTGAACAATTTAATAAAGTAGAACACTTATCTTCTCCCTACTACTCCGATAGATATAGAAAATTCATTCGTTCTGATATTTTATTTAAATATTTGCCAAGTTTCTATACTTAGAAATCATATTTCTTTCGTTGCTTTACAGGTCAGTTCGACTTAAAAATCAATTAGCAAAATCCAAAGGTTTTTTTGTTTCCTTTGTAGTTATTGAAAGTTGTATTTTCGTTCCCCATTCAATCGAAATCCGAGAAGAAAGACTATTGTTAGAGAAGTAAAAACGTCACATCACAGTTGTTCGAAGAGAGGTCATGTCTTATAACGATCAAGGCGATAGAGATCGTTACGACGGTCCGAACGATGGTTATCAACAAGACGAAATGCATGATCAATATGGTCAACCAATATATCCTGATGAAGGTCGTCAACAAAGTCCAGATGGCTTCAATCTTCCAAATGACGACTCATATTCTGATTCTTTAAATTTTGCTCCACCTCATGCCAATAACTCTGGTTATGACAGTTATGGCGGCCAGTATACTCCATCACAGATGAGTTATGGGGAACCAAGGTCGGGGACTTCCACTCCAGTTTTTGGTAATGGACCATTTGATTCCTCAGGAATGGAAATCGGATTGCCTAATGATCCATACCCAGCATGGACAGCTGATCCAACTGCACCAGTTACCGTGGAACAAATTGAAGATATATTTATCGATTTGACAAACAAATTTGGGTTCCAAAGAGATTCAATGAGAAATATGTTCGACCATTTTATGACAATGTTAGATTCAAGAGCTTCGAGAATGGAACCAGCAAAGGCTCTAATTTCATTGCATGCAGATTATATCGGTGGTGATACTTCCAACTATAAAAAGTGGTACTTCGCTGCTCAATTAGATATGGATGATGAAATCGGATTTAGAAATTTGAAATTAAACAAATTGAGAAGGAAAGCTAGAAAGTCTAAAAAGAGTAATAAAAAAGCCATGAAAAATTATTCACCAGAAGAAATAGATACTATATTGAGACAATTGGAAGGTGATAATTCTTTACAAGCAGCAGATTTTAGATGGAAAGCAAAAATGAGATCATTGACTCCTATCCAAAGGGTCCGTCAATTAGCATTATATTTACTTTGTTGGGGTGAAGCAAATCAAGTTAGATTCACAGCAGAATGTTTATGTTTTATTTATAAATGTGCCAGTGATTATTTAGATTCTCCCGAATGTCAAAATCGTATAGATCCAATCCCCGAAGGTGATTACTTAGATAGGATTATTACACCACTATATCAATATATTAGAAATCAAGTTTATGAAATATCAGAGGGTCGTTACATAAAACGTGAAAGAGATCACCATCAAATTGTTGGTTATGATGATGTAAATCAACTATTCTGGTATCCAGAAGGTATCGCTAAGATTGTTTTAGATGATGGTAGAAAATTAATCGATGTACCAGTTGAAGAGCGTTATTTGAGATTAGGCGATATTACATGGGAGAATGTATTCTTCAAGACATATAAGGAAACTCGTACTTGGTTACATATGGTTACCAATTTCAATCGTATTTGGATTATGCATATTTCAGTATATTGGATGTATGTTGCTTACAATGCCCCTGCATTATATACACACAATTATCAACAGTTAGTAAACAACCAACCATTGGCTTCTTATAGATGGGCAACAGCAGCACTTGGTGGTACAGTTGCTGGGTTAATACAACTTCTAGCAACTTTGTGTGAATGGTTATTTGTTCCAAGAAAATGGGCTGGCGCACAACATTTAACACGTCGATTTATGTTCCTCTGCATAGTCTTTGGTGTTAATCTAGGACCCGTCATTTTTGTTTTTGCCTATGATAAAGATACCGTTTACTCGAAGGCAGCATATATCGTCTCCATTGTTATGTTTTTCGTCGCAGTGGTTACAATCGTTTACTTCTCTGTCATGCCATTGGGTGGTCTATTTACCTCATACATGAATAAATCTTCAAGGCGTTATGTAGCATCTCAAACGTTTACTGCTAATTTTGCTCCATTACAAGGATACAATAAACTCTTATCCTACTTAGTGTGGATCACTGTCTTCGGCGCAAAGTATGCTGAATCTTATTATTTCTTAATTTTGTCATTGAGAGATCCTATCCGTATCTTATCCACTACTACTATGAGATGTACCGGTGAATATTGGTGGGGTGCGAGGTTATGTAAGCATCAATCCAAAATTGTTTTAGGTTTAATGATCGCCACTGATTTTATCCTGTTCTTCTTAGATACTTATTTGTGGTATATTATTATCAACACTATCTTCTCCATCTCGAAATCCTTTTACTTGGGTGTATCTGTTTTGACTCCATGGAGAAATATTTTTACTAGATTACCTAAGAGAATTTATCTAAAGATTTTGGCTACTGACCATATGCAAATTCAATATAAACCGAAAGTGTTGATATCACAAATCTGGAATGCCATTATTATCTCCATGTATAGAGAACATCTTTTAGCCATCGACCATGTTCAAAAATTATTATATCATCAAGTACCATCAGAAGTCGAAGGTAAAAGAAGTTTGAAAGCACCTTTGTTTTTCACTGCTCCTGATGCAAATAAATCTTATGAAGCCTTTTTCCCAAAAGATTCAGAAGCTGAACGTCGTATTTCATCTTTCGCACAATCATTAGCAGTTCCAATCGATAGACCATTGCCAGTGGATAATATGCCAACATTTACCGTATTAACTCCACACTATTCTGAAAGAATTCTATTATCATTAAGAGAAATTATTCGTGAAGATGATCAATTCTCTAGGGTTACATTACTGGAATATTTGAAACAGTTACATCCACTGGAGTGGGATTGTTTTGTTAAAGATACAAAGATATTAGCTGAAGAAACTGCCGTTTATGAAGGTCAAGAGGAAGAAATGATGAAAGAAGAAGGAGAGAAATCGGAAATCGACGATCTACCATTTTATTGTATTGGTTTCAAGTCAGCTGCTCCAGAATACACTCTGCGTACTCGTATTTGGGCATCCTTAAGATCACAAACACTTTATCGTACTGTCTCTGGTTTCATGAATTACTCAAGAGCTATCAAGTTATTATATCGTGTTGAAAATCCAGATATTGTTCAAGCATTTGGCGGTAACGCCGAAGGTTTGGAAAGAGAGTTAGAAAAAATGACAAGAAGAAAGTTCAAATTTTTAGTTTCTATGCAAAGACTAGCTAAATTTAAACCACATGAATTAGAAAATGCAGAATTTTTGTTAAGAGCGTATCCAGATTTACAAATCGCATACTTGGACGAAGAACCACCTTTACATGAGGGAGATGAACCAAGAATCTACTCCGCATTAATAGATGGACATTGTGAAATTTTAGAAAACGGTCGTAGACGCCCTAAATTCAGAGTTCAATTGTCTGGTAATCCTATCCTGGGTGATGGTAAATCTGATAATCAAAATCATGCTTTGATTTTCTATAGAGGTGAATATATCCAATTAATCGATGCTAATCAAGATAATTATCTAGAAGAATGTTTGAAGATTAGATCAGTTCTTGCTGAATTCGAAGAATTAGATGCTGAACAAATTGATCCATATATCCCGGGAATGA
Organism: Naumovozyma dairenensis CBS 421; assembly: GCF_000227115.2. Classification (NCBI taxonomy): domain Eukaryota; kingdom Fungi; phylum Ascomycota; class Saccharomycetes; order Saccharomycetales; family Saccharomycetaceae; genus Naumovozyma; species Naumovozyma dairenensis. The sequence continues at coordinate 939,831 of NC_016482.1, forward strand.
AATACGAAGAACAAGTAACTAACCATCCAGTTGCTATTGTCGGTGCAAGAGAATATATTTTTTCTGAAAATTCTGGTGTCTTAGGTGATGTTGCAGCTGGTAAGGAACAAACTTTTGGTACTCTTTTTGCCCGTACTTTGTCTCAAATTGGTGGTAAATTACATTATGGTCATCCGGATTTCATTAATGCTACTTTCATGACAACTAGAGGTGGTGTTTCCAAGGCTCAAAAGGGATTACATTTAAATGAAGATATTTACGCTGGTATGAACGCCATGTTACGTGGTGGTCGTATTAAGCATTGTGAATATTATCAATGTGGTAAAGGTAGAGATTTAGGTTTTGGTACGATTTTGAACTTCACAACAAAGATTGGTGCTGGTATGGGTGAACAAATGTTATCTCGTGAATATTATTATTTAGGGACTCAATTACCAATCGATAGATTCCTATCCTTTTACTATGCACATCCTGGGTTCCATTTGAATAATTTATTCATTCAATTATCTTTACAAATGTTTATGCTAACTTTGGTCAATATGCATGCTCTAGCTCATGAAGCTATCATCTGTTTATACGACAGAAATAGACCAATTACCGATGTTTTATATCCAATTGGTTGTTACAATTTCTCCCCTGTTAATGATTGGGTTAGACGTTATACACTATCAATTTTCATTGTCTTCTTTATTGCCTTTATTCCTATTATCGTACAAGAATTAATTGAACGTGGTTTATGGAAGGCTACTCTTAGATTTTTCCGCCATTTGCTATCGTTATCCCCAATGTTTGAAGTTTTTGCAGGTCAAATTTATTCCTCTGCTTTGTTAAGTGATTTAACTGTAGGTGGTGCTCGTTATATTGCGACAGGTCGTGGTTTTGCCACTTCTCGTATCCCATTTTCCATTTTATATTCAAGATTTGCCGGATCCGCTATCTATATGGGTGCTAGATCGATGATAATGTTATTATTTGGTTACAGTTGCCAATTGGAATGTTGCATTGCTTTGGTTCTGGGGTTCTTTGTACAGCATTATTATTTTCACCATTTATTTTCAATCCTCATCAATTTTCATGGCAAGATTTTTTTCTTGGATTACAGAGATTTTGTTAGATGGCTATCGAGAGGTAATGGTAAATATCACAGGAATTCATGGATTGGTTATGTAAGAATGTCAAGATCAAGAATAACCGGTTTCAAACGTAAATTACTTGGAGATGAATCTGAAAAAGCTGCCGGAGATGCAAGTAGAGCACATAGAATAAATCTAATATTAGGTGAATTGATCCCATGTGCGGTATATGCAGCAGGGTGTTTCATTGCCTTTACTTTTATTAACGCCCAAACGGGTGTCAGTACAACTGATGATGATAGAGTTAATTCAGTCCTACGTCTGATTATCTGTACTCTTTGTCCAATTGGTCTAAACATGGCTGTTTTACTGTTCTGTGTTAGTATATCTTGTTGTTCAAATGCATTATTAGGTATGTGTTGTAAACGTACAAGCGCAACCTTGGCAGCTTTTGCCCATGGGGTAGCAGTTATTGGGCATGTAGGGTTTTTCATCGTCATGTGGGTCCTTGAAGGATTTAATTTCATTAGAATGTTAATGGGTGTGATTGCCTGTATCCAATGTCAAAGATTTATTTTCCAATGTACTACAGTTCTGTTATTATCACGTGAATATAAGAATGATCATGTAAATACAGCATTTTGGTCAGGTAAATGGAACAGTAATGGGGTAACTTTCAGCAATTTGTTCAGAGAATATATTGCAAAAGTGTTAGAGTTATCAGAATTTGCTGCAGATTTTGTTTTAGGTCATGTTATTTTATTCTGCCAATTACCTGTTATTTGCATCCCATATATCGATAAAATGCATTCAATTATGCTATTTTGGTTGAAACCATCACGTCAAATCCGTCCTCCTATTTATTCTTTGAAGCAAACGCGTCTACGTAGACGTATGGTGGCGAAATATTGTTTCTTATACATGGTTGTTTTTGTTCTATTTGCAGGTTGTATTATTGGACCAGCTGTTGCAGGATCTCGTGTTCATAAAGATTTAGGTACATCACTAACAGGAGCCGCACATAATTTGTTCCAACCAAGGCACGTTGATAATAATGATACCGGTGTTGGAATATCGACATATTCAGGTCATTATTATACCCATACACCATCTCTTAAGACATGGGCAACTATCAACTGATTTTTTCCATCATCGCTTCTTTTTTTAAATTTCACATATCTTTGTGAGAAAGATGTACTTTATTCATTTCTGAGGAAGATGTAAACTAACGTTGGTATTTTATAAGTAAAACTTTTGGTATTTAAAGTTGTATACATGTTAAAATATATGATTTAATTATTCGTTATATTATTTTGCATCCTCTAATTGTGTTACTGGCGGCTAACATACGCACAAACTTCTTGAAATACACTGAGAGAAGGAAAACAAAATATAGTATGGCGGTAATAAATACAGGATAATATACATATATTAGTATGAATGTATGCAAACAATATATATGCAAGATTATTTAGATAATTTTAATGATATTCTGTAAAAAGGTTAACTTTTCCTCGGTCCCCAGTTTACACCAAGGAAGCCCGTTGGCTTTACAATTTGGGCCAATTTAGGTCTTATTAAGTAAAACCTCTTTTCTCCAGGGATATCCACATAAACAGTAGTGAAGTCCGGTTGGTAATTTGTTTGAGAATCTTTTGCTTCAATATGTACAAGCGCTCTTTTCTTCTTTGATTCAACATGAAATCTCATAAAATGATGAGTAATTCCGCTTCTATCTAACTTCTTCGTGGAAACAATTGGTCTATTCCTTGTCCATCTGTCATGAGTAATTAGTTCACCATATGCCTTTAACCTTTCTTTACGAAGAGCGGAGTCTTTACATTGTAACATATCCCTTACAGTGGGATCCTTTTCAACCATTGTAACCGCTCTATTAAATAATTGCGTATCTCCTGATGGTGAAAATAATTCTGAAATGATTAGGTACAATACAATGGCAGATATACCAATCCCACCAAGAATAAGAGATCCAGATAATGTAAAGCTTGTTAATGTTTTCAACTTTGGCCATAACATACTGGGTCTACCATTGGACTTTTTATCTGCTTTTTGCTTATCGGTAGTAGAATTATTCTTTCCATTTTCTTTCTTTGTTTCATTCTGACTAGTTGCGTAAAGCCTTCTATATTGTAGCTGTTTTGTAAGAATGGCCTTGGGATACAGATGTGTTAATGTTCTCAATAGAGGGATGCATGGCTTCACTTGTCTGATGCTTGAATTTAATAGCATATTTGAGGTATTTAGGGATTCAAATATATGTTCCTAGAGCAATACGATTATTTATTTGATAATACATCTCGCTAACTAATATATACCATTAGTGATGCTGTATCTTAGGTTGTAGACTAATGAATAGGTATTTATTATCAACGTTTGGGACGTTCGAACATATTTAAGGCGGAGAAAGTTTCGGACTTCTTTCTAGGGTGACACCATCCTCACAAACAATTTTATTTTAAATCTTTAGCCCTTTTAGTGCAATGGTTAGCATACATTCTTCCGGTGGTTGTGATCCGGGTTCGAGTCCCGGGAGGGGTCTTCGGTTTTTTTTTTTGGGTTCTTTCCACAATTAATGAGAAAAACGTTTGTTTTATAGTGGTAAGAAATATTGGACTATATAGAAATTTTAATTTAGCCTATCTACGAGGTACTTCAAGGCCAGATACGTGTTTTTTAGTGATACTATCAGCCTGATATATATCTTCCCTGCTTGAGACATTAGTTCCTAAATCACAGGAATATTTATTAGACTGTTTAACACCCACACCTATTGGGTAGGTGTGGGTGAGGCTTGCTATATTGTTTTCTCGCGTCCTGAAATGCTATGATTTCTGTTTCGCGATGCGCCGTTGAAATTCTTGTTGGTAGTGTAGAATCAGTGCAAAGCATAGGTTGTTACAGGGTACGAAGTTACTGTTGGGATTTGCAAGAAATGAGCCTACAGGCAGTCACGAATAGGAATAATTAAAGGTTATTAAGCAAAAACTGTACTAAATACACAATATCTTGAAATTTAAATTAAACAAGCAACCAAAGGAAAGATAATAAATATGGCTAAGCAATCTTTAGGTATGTGGTATATTTGAGGAAAATGGGATAGACGATCGTGTTTTGGATTCGAGATCTATTGAATATGAAAAATTTCAAAAATGCAAACCCAACAAAAATAAATGACTATGACTATGTGAAATAGGGAAGATTGCAAACGTTTGTGGTTTAGATATCTTCATATGATTGATATAAGAAATTATAACGTCGAAAGAAAAATTGTCAACCATGCGGATGAGGCCCTCACGGGTAATTAAAGACAATTTGAATATCATCCTTAAAAAGTAATAATTAATAGATTAGCGGGGACATCTACTAAAAATCATTATTACATTAGTATATTCATTAAGTCCCAATATTTAAAACGTGCCATTTCATGGAGAAAATTCGAACGCCCGTCAAAGATTTAATATCTTTTAGAGAATACATTTTACTAACAAACTAAAAAAATTACCTTATCCTCGTATGTTTTTTCGTTTTAAATAGACGTTTCCTCTGACAGAAGAAAGGCCAGAAAGGCTTATTTCACTGCCCCATCTTCCGTTCGTCGTGTTTTGTTATCTGCTCCATTATCTAAGGAATTGAGAGCTCAATACGGTATTAAAGCTTTGCCAATCAGAAGAGATGACGAAGTTTTAGTTGCTCGTGGTGCCAAAAAGGGTCAAGAAGGTAAAGTTTCTTCTGTTTACAGATTGAAATTTGCCATTCAAGTTGACAAAGTTACCAAGGAAAAATCTAACGGTGCTTCTGTTCCAATTAACATTCATCCATCCAAGGTTGTTATCACCAAATTGCATTTAGACAAAGACAGAAAGGCTTTGATCCAAAGAAAGGGTGGTAAATTGGAATAAATTGTTTAATATATTAGTATAAATAATCTTTTACTTTTGTATTTTCTAATTAAAAACTTAAAATAAATATATAATCATTTTGTTACATTAAAAGTAGGTTACATATGCGTGCTCTTTTATTTGTAAAATTTATATACGTATGATTCTGTTGTGTTGTATTGTATCGTTCTTGACTGAATAATATTAAGCTATTTTAAAACGCGTCACAATTCAGGTGTCGGATACATGGGCTGTACCCGATTGGGCGCCACAAAATGGACGAAACAGAAAGAAGATTTTAATATAATAGTCTCAAAGAGAGCAAAACATTTCAAGATAGTTTTTGATAAATATAGGACACAAGTCCATAAAAACGATTATTGGAATTGGGGTAAGACAAAGAATTATTAAAAATGACAAAAGAAACCGTGTCAAGTAATCCAATTAACAAAGAAGCAACGATAACGAATCACGAGGAACTTCACAATGGTTTAGGTAGCGAAGAGGTTAGAATAAATAATCATATGGCAAGGACTAACACAAGATGGCAAAATCAAAATCATTCATCAAATAGAAACCATGATTTCTATCCTGGTCAATTATACGGTACAGAATCTGGTAAATTATTCCATGCTGGGAAGATTATGATTGTTTTAGTCGGATTACCAGCAACGTCTAAAACCTTATTGGCCCATTCTTTAGAGAGATATTGTAAATGGTTAGGTGTTGTTTCTAGAGTGTTCAATTTAGCAGACTATAGAAGGAAATTTAAAGATGTACCTAAAGAATATTTTTTCGGTGGAGAAACTTCTACAAAGGCGATTGAAGTGAGGAAGCAAATAAGGAAAGTTTCCATAAATGATATGAAAAAATTCTTTCAAGAGGAAAACGGCCAATTGGCCATTTTTGATGCAATGAATACGCAAAAAATGGAAAGGAGATGTATTCAAGAAAATTTCCAATGCTTAAACGTCAATGTTTTATTTGTGGAATCTATAATGACAGACAAAGATTTAACAGAGCGAAATATAAAATTAGTAATGGAAACTATTAAAGAAGGGAATGATGAATTTGATAAGAAAATTAGATATTCCTTGTTAAATAAAATGTTGACATCAAAACCTTCTTATGAGGAAATCGAAGATTCGGAAAAATTAAGCTATGTCAAATTTAATAATTTTGGGAAACAAATAGTAGTGAAAAATAATCATCAAGGGTATCTATTGAATAAATTAGTGTTTTTCCTGATGAATTTAAGAAGTGGGAAAGGACGTATTTTTTTTTGCAGTTCAAATTCAATCCATCAAGAAGATATTTCAAATTGTTTGAAATCAATATATAACAGAGTTATTGAACAAATCAAAAAGGAAGACATTGTAAGAAGAAATTTCTCTCCCTCACTGCAAGAAGATGACAGGCCGAATTCACCGATTTTAACAATTTGGTGTGAACATAAATTTCAATTGGAAGAAGATTCCGATATTGAATTAATTAATAAGAGTCAATTGAGACGAATGAATCTTGGAGCAATAGAGGGATTGTCCGAGGAAGAAATTGAAAAACAATATCCAAAGGAATATAAAGAAAGTTTTGAAGATTTATATCATTACAGGTATCCTCGAGCAGAATCTTACCACGATCTTGCAATTAGATTGGAAGGGTTATTACTAGAATTAGAACATCAGCAATCAGACCTTTTAATTTTTGCTGATGAAAGTGTTTTAAGGATTTTATATGGTTATTTTATGTCGTCGAGTTGCATTGAAGTCCCTCTCCTAAATTTCGGTAAGGGTGAAATTGTTGAATTATCTTTAAAGACATTCAGTAAAGAGATAAAGAAATTATAACAGTTAAAATAGTATATATAATCTTGTTGTTGTTTTTAGCTAAAAGTTTGAATGTTATTCTTTTTAAAAAATGTAGAATGTACAACTACATACAGGCGTATATATACTTTTTATGAGTAAATAGTCGTAATGGCGGGAGGGGTATCTTTATTTTGTTGATGCTGATGCTTATTAAAGTGTTTCTGAAAGAAATCAAAAAAGAATATCATACATCAAAATGAACTTCTTGATTAACAATATTTGTATGTTTTCTTTCTCTTCTTCTTCTCCTCCTCGTTTCAGAAGATTTTCTTTTCAATTCAGCCAATTCCAATTCTTTCATTTCTGCAGCTCTTATCAAATCATACCTCGTTATTATCTTTGGTGAGGATGATTTACTACTTGTTGTTGATGTTGTATTATATGGACATTTAATTGAAGTCACTACAGAGACAGCAGACCGTATTGGAGAGCACATTACCATGGAGACTTTGTCTACCATTGAACCTGAATCTGAATCTGAGTTTATGCTGGTCGTTACCACTGAGGTATCTTTTGAGAATGATCTTAATAGTGCTAGCATCTGTGATATTTTTGATATAGTGCAGTTCTTTGCTTTTTATAGTTGTTTTGATTTTATTTTACAAGAAGAGGTAGGATATACTCATGATCTATGCATTATCATTGAATAAGACAGTCGATACATTGTTTATATATATATATATATATTCGCTAAGGTAAGCGATGATGCTTTGTCAGAATTACGACACTTTTTCTGCCTATCGTTCAGTAAGATAGTCTTCTTTATGTTCTTATTTCCTTTTCGTACGTAAGCTGAATTAAGCTGAGGTAAGCTAAGCGGAAGAAATCTTCGGGTTTCGGTGGGGGACTTGCTAAGTAATTAAGGAAAGGTACGGCGGACCCGTTAAAAAATATTGTTTACTAAGATTTTTCTTCGAAGAAAATCCACGGCGCTCTGAAACGGATTTAGAAACTTTGGAAGGATCTCTCACCCACGGAATCCCGCCCGAGTAGACCGCGGAAGTTCCAAATAAAGGTACAGATAATCTTATTGTCCGTGGATGGGATTATTTATTCATCACTACAAGGAAATAACATATTTTCTTAGTTGAGGAGAATGATTCCGGTTATTTCCGTCTCAAATTTCCATGTCCGTTAAGATTTCCATCATTATTACACTCCCTTACATTTCAAATTGACAGGCAACGGAAAGGGTCCAATCCTCTTTTTTTTTCCCTTACTCATCTCAGTGTATAATCTATTATGTGGGATTCTAATACATTTTGGTTTACATGTTGTTTTACGTTAGTAATTTCCAGAACTTAGCCGCCGAGCTGCACATTTGTGAAAGTAACATGCGTGCCTATATACCACCAAGTTTCTGCTATTAACAAGAACACTTTTTTTATGTATACTATGGTAAAGGAAAAAACAACCGAACAATCTTAACTAATAAATTGCCGTAATCTTATTATTCTATCTATATATGTAACTTTATATTGTTATTATGTAGGAAAAGGAAAATGAAAATAGATCAATAAATAATCTTGATGAAACTGGTTTGGTAAAGTCATTCTGTTTTTTTTGTGTACTTGCCACTTTTTTTCTGTAAATATATTTGATAATCTTCTTTCAAAGTAGAGGGAGCTAAATTCCAAGAATCCTTAACGTATAACCATTTCATAATGGGCCAAGTTAACACCCAATCAATGATCCCTATTTCTCTTATAATCCCTACTAAAAGGTAATAAGAAGATCCAGTAAGTGTCCCTAATGTCCAACCAACAAGAACTTGATTAAAACTATGATATTTCAAATAAAGCCTCGAAAAGCAAACGCAACCACCCAAAATAGTGATGAAACTGATCCCTAAGAATTTCCAAAATGCAGATAAATTATTCCAATTATAAATATATCTTAATGATAGATATAATGTTAGAAATCCCATGAATTGTGAATGAGCACTTGGCATTCCATACCCGGACCTTAAAGTGTTTTGTTGGAATGATTCACCAAAATAATTATGGTATGGTCTCGTTTGTTTAATTATATTTTTGATTATATTATTGAATATTTCATTGGATAATTGACCTGCGGCCATTATACATGCTTCTAATTCTCTTGTGATTATGAACCATGATAAATAGAAGGATAGGATTAATATTGGTAATAAGGAAAAATATGCACTTAGAAATGAAATAGGATCGTTTGGATCGTAAAGAATGTATGTATCATCGAACGGTATTATGTTTTCATTTGCGTATGCTGTAGTGTTGTCCATAATGTTCTTATGCGTATTCGTTTCGTTTCGTTTCGTTTCTGCTGTCCTTTGCAAAATAGTGTATTAAATATACTAAGGGGTACAATGACCGTACTTCTTCAAACACTAGCCTTTTATATATATGTGTATGTATATACGTACATTATAGTAAAGACTTTCAAATGAAGGAATAGGTACAACTTTGTAGATGTAGCTTATTTTATCATTTTGAAATTAGTTTCAGAAATTGTAAAACTTCAACGAACGAACAAACAAATGCGCGGTGGCGGCAAAAATAATATAACATCAAAGTCTGGGGAGGTATGTACGTAACCATTGAATCAACGAAGAAATGATTCGAGATCTAATTTGTCTAAGGATCTCAATTCGAAGTTCCACATAGACGATATGATATATGATATATTACTATACATAATAACTGGTCAATGAAGCATCATTAAGAAAGCTCGACTCTTTTTTATAATATTAACTTCAGTATATAGATATAGGTATAGATGTAGATATAGACACAGTCATGGACTATACAATTCTCTAAGACATTTTTCCACAGCAAAATTAGTTGGGATAAGAAACCTAGCGCTCAATATGGGCTTTCCTTGTAGTGTAGAGCAATTACTTTTAAATGTGATGCAAGTTCTTTTCTTTTGTATTGGTGATTTCCTTTATTTTTAAGCGTATTTAGCAGATAAGGAATCTACTAATTCAATGTATTTCTTTTCAGCTTCTTCTTGGGACATACCTTTCAATTCTTCCCAAGCGTTCCATTTAGAACGATCTTTCAAATTGAAAATACCAGGTTTTTCCTTGTTGTTATCACCGACAGTTGCTTGTTTGTAAAGCGCGTATACTTGTAGTAATTCATCATCAGAAGGTTTCTTTGGTAATTCTTGGACAGCTTTAGCTTTTTCTTCGAACAATTGGGAGACCATTTTTAACAGAACAGATTGTGTATTGGATTGATGTATAGATAGGCCTTATAACGGAACAAAAAGAGCAGAAAAGAAAGAAAGAAAGAAAGAGAGAGAGAAAGTATGGGGGGAGATCATAGAACTCGACCCTTTTTATAGTCAAGTCGCCTCACCGGACCCACCAAATGCAGATTTCTCGATTCTCCAACTGTCCCCTGTCCGTTACCCGGGGTACATCTAAACATCTAACATCTACATCTAATATTCAAGACAGCTAACACTGGCAGGCAGGCAGGCCCTCGCTGTCGCTTCTCTTCCCGTTGAAGCAATTTTGCGCACTGTGGGAACTAACTGTACAATATACAATATTATATAGCTCTATAGACCATGCATGTGTCCTTACAGATCCTACTTCTCCTCAACCCCAACAGCATTTCTACATTGAATTATTAGTATACAACTGCAAGACATATACAAAAGATCAAGAACTGCCTCACTCAAAATAATATCGCCACTAAAAGAGGAGCTCGGAAACATCCATATATCTCGCAAACGTCTCATAACCTTTCCCAACTAATAAAACAAGAATCAGCACTGAAGTCACTAGCATCTCAATCATCAATTATCACTATGTCCGACAATATTCAACACTCAACACCTCAAGCAACAAGCTCTTATACAACATCTTATGATCAAAAAAACTCAGAGTTGAAACCATTCCCCTCTAGCAGCGGACATTCAATCATGACACCATTGTCATCTTCTAGATCCCATTCAGAATCATTAAGTAAACAGAATATCGAACCTGTCAAAGATCACAGAAGAAGACGCTCATCAAGTATAATCTCTCACGTGGAACCAGAAACCTTCGAAGATGAAAATGATCAACAAATGTTACCAAACATGAACGCATCATGGGTAGATCAAAGAGGTGCATGGATCATTCACGTCGTAATCATCCTTCTTTTGAAACTATTTTACAACTTATTACCTGGTATCACCACAGAATGGTCATGGACTTTAACTAACATGACTTACGTCATCGGTTCATATGTCATGTTCCATTTAATTAAGGGAACTCCGTTCGATTTTAACGGTGGTGCATACGATAATTTGACCATGTGGGAACAAATCGATGATGAAACTCTTTTTACTCCATCAAGGAAATTCTTAATTGCTGTACCAATCGCATTGTTTTTGGTAAGTACTCATTATTCACATTACGATTTTAAGTTATTCTCTTGGAATTTCATTTTGACCTTTTTAGTAGCTGTTGTACCAAAATTACCTGTCACTCATAGATTGAGAATTTCCATCCCAGGTATCACGGGTCGTGCCCAAATTAGTTAATCATATATCTCCACAACATTGTTTAACCAACAAAAAATTATGAAAAAACAACAATAAAGCATCGTACTTTCTGAACTTTCTCTCGATTAAAAATAGATACAACTTAAGAATTGTTCTGATCGATCAGCCAAAAATAAAACAAAACAAAACAAAACAAACAGATCAAATATATCTATATAATATTACATACATTATATATTACAAGTGCATATCCACTTTCGATTAATATTAACGTAACTCTCTAATAAATGTCTCAGTTTATTCACCATTTCAATGAAAAACTAATAAAAATATCTCGCCCTCTTTCCTTACATCGAGATATATAGTATTGCAAGGTTATTTCTAGACTTACATGGTTCCATATATACCCATAATCTTATATATAAACTAATAGAAGAAACGGAATGATTCAATGAAACAACTATATGCTGATCTGGTTTCAATTCTCTATACTATACTCCAGATTTAATTGTATTCAGAAATGCTATTTTAGCTCATTTGAGATGTTAATATATATATCTCATAAAAGTACATTTCATATGAACATTTCCTACATAGATGACTCCGATTGTTTGAACACACAACATAGCTGCGGAAGTACGTCCGTACGTTGTATGTCCCATTCCATATACATTATATACATAATATACAAAACTATAGGCTTAAGAATATTCATTCTAAATAATATCACGTATTGCAACTAACATTGTTACATCCATTCGACGTCTAGTGTTCGTATTTTCTTTGTAAATCAAAAAACAAACAAACAAACATCAAGAATGTGAAATCAGGAAACTGCGACGCGATATTACCAAAAAAACTGAATGGGCCCCAAGTAAAACACGTAAGTTACGGCAATCAAACCATTCGATTCTATTCGATTCGAGACTTTTTGTTTCAATCTTCCTACATAAAGAACGCCGTTTGATAACCTTATATATAAGATCTAATCTGATCTGATCTGATCTCTTTTCCATTCATAAAAATAGAAAGAAATAGCCGTCAATTTCTTTCGAATACTTACACGTTATCCACATTTTTTTGATCACATTCCCGCCAAGCATCTATTCTTAAACAGGAAAGCACATCTTTTCCACCTAACATTGCATACCTCCAACACAGATCAATTGTTATTAATTATATTATTGAAACGAAAACTCATTCGTACCTATTATGATAAATAGCTTTTTCACAAATTCAAACAACTATATTTAGAAACAAGATCAAGAACCCTATAACCCATATAAGCATGTCCAGAACAATTACATTCGATATACCATCACAATACCAATTAGTAGATTTAATAGGAGAAGGTGCATATGGTACAGTTTGTTCTGCAATTCATAAACCGTCTGGAGTTAAAGTTGCCATCAAAAAAATTCAACCATTTAGTAAAGCAATGTTCGTAACAAGAACATTAAGAGAAATCAAATTATTAACATATTTCCATAATCACGAAAATATAATTAGCATATTAGATAAAGTGAAACCAATTTCTGTGAATAAATTAAATGCAGTTTACCTCGTGCAAGAATTAATGGAAACAGATTTACAAAAAATTATAATGAATAGTAATAATAATCCATTGAGTGATGATCACATTCAATATTTCACTTATCAAATATTAAGAGCTTTGAAAGCAATTCATAGCGCACAAGTAATACATAGAGACTTAAAACCATCAAACCTTTTATTGAATTCAAATTGTGATTTGAAAGTTTGTGATTTCGGTCTTTCAAGATGTTTAACAAGTAGTAGTGATTCAAGAGAAACTTTGGTTGGTTTCATGACAGAATATGTAGCTACAAGATGGTATAGAGCTCCAGAAATAATGTTAACTTTCCAAGAGTATACAACTGCAATGGATATTTGGTCCGTTGGTTGCATCCTTGCTGAAATGGTTTCAGGAAGACCACTTTTCCCAGGTAGAGATTATCATCATCAATTATGGTTAATATTAGAAGTCCTAGGTACTCCCTCATTAGAAGATTTCGCCCAAATTAAATCCAAAAGAGCCAAAGAATATATTTCAAATTTACCAATGAGAAGCCCCATGCCATGGGTTAATGTCTTGAATACACAACGGAATTTAAATCCAGATATGTTAGATCTTCTCACGAAGATGCTATTGTTCAATCCTAATAAAAGAATCACTGCAGCAGAAGCTCTCAATCATCCATATTTGGCCACTTATCATGATCCAGAAGATGAACCTGATTATCCACCATTGAATTTAAATGATGAATTTTGGAAATTAGATAATGAAATTAGACAACCTGATGATGAAGAAATATCAATGGATATTTTAAAGCAAATGCTTTATGATGAAGTCATTAAAACTATGGATTGACTAATATTACTAGTATAATCTATAATATATACTTTTGTAGAAACAAAATAACCATTTTGATACCCATTTTAAAATACACATAATAGGTCATTCAATAACATACAAATAAGAAATATGTCTCCTAAGCTATTTCGAGCAGTCATACTCATGCATTTATTTACACATTCCTACTTTTGGCTTAAGATAGTATTGCCAATAGTTGTCTATTGACCATGTTGCGTATTATCATCGAGGAGGGAAACCTAACTAACCAGCGATGTCCTAAATAGGAAATGTAATCACTTTCTTTACGCGTAGCGTGCTTGGCAAAAACCGGGAAAACGTCAATAGAGAAATAGTGACAAAAGGCTATGTAAGTTTAGAGTTACGCGTATGGTTCGATGTATTGAGGCATTACAACAACTTTATTTCACTTGGGAAGGTATAGGTAGCCATAATTATCTGCAATTATGCTTAAATAAGCTTACATAAACTACACTGCACGGTGGAACACATAAAATATTGTCGAAATTGCAAATCTCGACGTAATACAAAATAAAAGAGTGGTTGTAATCTACTTTAATTGAGTACACGTCCTATAAAAAAGAAACATCCACTTTAAGGGCACATTATTTTTCTTTGACAATTTTTTTGTCCAAAATATACCAATAACAAAGCAGTTAATTATACACAAATAAAGAGAATAATTATACACAGTTAAATAGATAAATTCTAAGGAGCAACCGACCACAATTCATTCGTTCATTTATTTTATCAATATAGCTTACAATTTGAAGTAGTTTTACCTTCCTTTACAAAACACTTCCTAACAACCGACCAAAATTCATTCATTCGTTAACAAACGCCATTTTTTTCACTTTATTTTTATTCATCGTCTCTCTAATATAGAACGAAATTTTTTTTTTTGCTTCACAACACTACCTTGCATATTAAATGCCATATAGCGACTCAAATCGGTCTCCGCCTGAGGGGAAAAGGCCACCATTGAATAAAACAACTTCTCTTTTTCAGGAAGGTTCATCAAACTTTAATGGCCAGTCTCCATCGCAAAGGTCAACTACCTCTTATACTGTATATATCGACAGAGAAAAATTACAAAATGCTATCTCGAGTCATCATAGAACCCCGAGCTGCCAAAGTGGTTCCGATTGTGAAAATATTACCAGTAGTGGTAGTGAAAATGATACTGATACGGATAGTGATACTGCCAGCGATATGTCGCTTCATTCAACAAATGGTGTAAATATAGATATTAAATATAATAGAGATAGTACCGAAAACCGAGGACAAATACGACACAATTTCACACCGAGTGCTAATTTATCACCACCTGCCTTACCTTATAATACAAGCTTTGAAGATAACAGTGGTAGCATACATGAATCAAGAGGTCATGTAAGTATTGGGACTGTTTCTACGTCAATGCTTCTCAATAAATCTAGCAACAATAAACTCATAGATTCTTCTCCATCCTTTGGTTCCATTCATTCAACTTCTACGAATATTCAAAAAGCACCTCATTCTACTTCTTCATATAAAGTTCCATTAACGAAACAGATATCCCCGACACCGGTATCTCGGCAGGATACAGCTGTTATGAAAACCTTAATATTAAACCAATCACTATCGAAAAAATCCGAACTTCTTTCAGAAAATTCTTCTTCAATACGATATGATGATACTATTGAACCCAAAATTGAGCATGCAGTAGAATTATTGAGAAAAGAAATAAACGTAAATACGCAAGATAATGCTCATATCAAACCTGAGCTTAATATAAGTACAGAATTTATCCCACAAAAGTATAAAATACCAACAAAGGCTTTACAGTCACCAATATATAGGAACTCTAGACGTCAACTAAGCGTGTCAATATTAAATAATAAAATATTGCCATCACCAACTGAATCTAGAGTCAATAGGACAGTTTCACTCAATAAGATGCCTAGCCACATGGATAGAACTAATTCTGAGCCGTTAACATACACATACGCTACCTGTGAAAAACAACAACCAAAACTACAATCTCCTACTAGTCCTCAAACAGAAGAAACTCATGTAAAATATACCCAATCTCAAATAGAGCTAATAATGGAAACCATGCATGAGTATAGAGAAAATGTACGAAGGGAACATGAACCATATTCCTTTGATCATGATGATGGTGATATAGACAATATTTTTGAAAAGGTTGATTTTGATAAATATAATAACATGAGAGAAACTTATCCAATTCAACATATAGATTCAGAATCCATTACTTCTTTTGATTCAGATAATGGAAATTTCTGGGAGATTTTTAGCATTTGGAGAATTTTACTTATTCTATTTATTTGTCTGTTGATCCCACCTTTGTTTTTCTTTATCGCATTTGGGGAGAAGATTGGGTTGAAAAATTATTCCTTAATGAGAATGATCATGAATTCAGAACACAGGCTAGGCCTATATAAGGGATTCTTATGGAAAGTCGACGTCAATTGGTTTAGATATACATGTCTCATCATTGGTGTATTGGAAATTCTATCAATCACTGCAGGTATCTGTGTTGGATTCGGTGTAGGGTTAACAATAGGTTGACCCCAATCTACTTCCCCTACATTTTAATATTCTTTTTCTTGTATGTGTTGTATAATTAGATATTAATTATGTATTAATAAATAGCATAGGACATTTACTAATGTTTTTAGGAAGGAGCTCATCATGGAACATTTCTACACTTGGGAACTTACAGGTAAGCCACAACATCTATAATACACGTCTACAAGCTTAGTGTGATTTAGTGACCAAATAATCCTCTAGCAGATTTTTGTTGTGACCGTCAGAGTGTGACGCGAAACAGCGGGAATTGTAAATTGGAAGATAATAAACAAAGAAAAAAACATTGTTACGGTGAAGTAAAGATTTAATTGGGCTTCCTGAACGAAAACAATGAATAGGAAGCAGCGTCAGAAAGCATCATCACATTCATGATTCACACTATATGCTATCCCATATAATTGAATATCAATGCCAATATACGGACCAATTAAAAAAAAACATAAGACTTGGCATGACGGTAAGCTGAAATATTTTGAGGTAAATAATCGGTTCATTCTTTACACCGAGGAAAGCAACATAGTCTTGGCATCCGAATTTGTTACAAATTCTAAAGCGGTCAGATCATTTTTGGACCCTGAAGGGTTTGACATCGAAGAACACCAAATATTTGCAAGGTTTCTCATAATCATCTCTGATGTTATTTCAGACTACACGAGAGAAGTACAAACAACAAGAGTTCAACATCCTGATAATACTACCAATGTACCGACTACATTAGGTATGAAGATGACTACTAATGATAACCGTAATGGTAAATTATTGAAAACGAACCCGACTGTTGTTAAGCGCCAGCTGATAACACCAATTTCAAATTCAAAAATCAACGGTTTTTCTCAGAATCGTATGAAGTCAAATGAATCGCCCTCTCCAACGTTGGCTTTGAAAGTAAATAGACCATTTAAAGCTCCAAGAATGATTACTAGGGAGATCTCATCTCAACAGTTATTTAATAGGCCAAGTAAAAGGGATTTGTCCACAAATATTATTGATGTACGTCATGGACCAGAAACAGGTACACAAGTAAGTCCTACCGAACCAATAAAAAATAATTCTATCCGACAAACTGTCAGACAAGAAAAACCGCATGTTTTGACACAGATGCCTACTAAGAAAACCACTATGGTCCGCCGTTTCCAACTTGAACGAGTGAACTCTATTGGAAACAAAAGAAGGACTAAAATTGTGCATACTGGAATCAGCATATGATGAGATATTTATTTACGAGAATTACTTGTGTGGCGTGTGTCTCTCCATGGGGCTAGTGTAACTAAAGCAACCAGCAGTACCTAACTGTAACTAACTTGCCGTTGACGGAATCATGGCTATTTGCCGCTATCGAATGGGATATCATGACATCTAATGGAATGTATCTGAATCTCAGCAAGAAAAATCAAGATGTCAGGTTTTCAACTAATATCTTCGTTACTGTCGTGCAAAATAATAAATTATCTTAGTCTTAGAGAGGGTAAAAGTTAGCGACGTTTAAGCATCATACTTCAGAATATATAGACTATAGATTTATTTTTATAAAAGAAAACAGAAATACTAATGAATTAGCTTTAATCAACTTGATAGCCTCTCCTTCACTAGATCAGTTAATGTAATCGCATCCGCTGCAAATTTTCTTATACCATCTGCTAGTTTGTCCGTTGCCATTGCATCGTCATTCAACTGATACCTGAATTTAGATTCATCATTAATGAATGTTTCTTTTTCATCTCCCTTCTCCTTAGCATCCTCTGGGACTAGTCTCTTTTCAATCGATTCGTGGCTATTCAACAAAGAATCTAATACACTTAAGGATAATGTCAAATTGTCAATACCAGCCAATTGTTTGACTTGACCGATATTCCTCATGGATGCAGCCATGATGACTGTATCATAACTATGTTTCTTGTAATAATAATATATTCTTTCCACTGATTTAAGACCTGGATCATCTTCTGGAGGATAATCTTTACCAGTCTTGCTCTTATAGTAGTCTGTAATTCTTCCAACAAACGGAGATACCAAACTTACATTGGCTTCAGCGCAAGCGACGGCTTGGACGAATGAAAACAACAACGTTAAATTAGTATGGATTCCATGCTTCTCCTCAAGCTCTTTAGCTGCTTGGATACCTTCCCAAGTGGAGGAAAGTTTAATGTAAACTCTTTCCTTAGAGATCCCAGCCTCATCGTAAAGTTTCATAAGATCAATAGCTTTAGAAACCATTGCCTCTTTATCAAAGGATAACCTTGCATCTACTTCAGTAGACACTTTACCAGGCACAATTTTCAAAATCTCAGTCCCAAATTCAACCAATAGTTTATCAATTGCATTTTCAGCCTTTTCTTCAAGAGTATCACCATGACTTTTCCCATATTCGATTGCATTATCCATCAATTTTGCATATTCTTCCTTTTTGGATGCAGCTAAGATTAGAGTCGGATTTGTGGTCGAATCCATAGGCTCATATTTTGCAATTTGCTCAAAGTCACCAGTATCAGCAACCACTTTAGTACCGGTTTCTTTCAAATATTCTAGTGAGGTCTTCTCACCTTTAGGTTGAACCTTTTGTTTCTTCTGTGGTGGCATCTTCTGTCTTTATAAGATATGGTTACTATATGCTCAGTTTAAAGTTAAGTAAGCAAGGGGTAATCTTGGGAGGTTGCAAGCAGAAACTAGGGATCCCAAGATGTCTCTTTTATATATGACATCCTGATATTTACAGTCAGTATATAAGGCGTTTATTCAGGCCCCTTTTGGTAAGCTCGTCAAAAGCGGGATGTGTACGGTACTAGTCTTGGTTTGCTATTAGTCCCTTCAAACGGTAAGAGTGATATATTTCTTATTTTAATTTCTCCAATGCGTAATATGTTTCTCCTTTTATCAACGACAGTTCTCATTAAAGGGGACCTTTAGTTGAATAATTGGGTTTAGGAACTTCATAGAGTCGTCGTGTTTATAAACAATTTCGGCTTGAATTCTCCGTCTAATCTGTGACGCGCAAGCCTGTCGCGTGCCATGATTTTTTGTCTGATGTTACATAAATTATCCATTGTATACTAAAAAGGAAATGTATTAGGCTAGTCTGCATATATGGTAGCAGCGATTAAAAATTATTAATAATATTACAAGAAACTATTGTTATTAATGTTTGTTATTCAATTGTCCGAGTTAATAAAAAAAACAGCAAAATTTTAGCGAATTCAAATTTGTGTTTGAAATCCTCTTCGTAATACAATTACGCTGATGAGGTGTTCTTTTTCTTCGTTTTATGATCTTTCAGTAGTTGCTCTCGAATATACGCAACCCGTCCTTCTTCCGTTGCGATATATGCACACTCCTCGTATAACTTCTTTAATCGTTTATTGAACCTTGAGTTTTCCTTCTCATGAACAATGGCAATATGTCTATTAAGTGCATCCTTTCTGTAGAATTCTTTTTCACAAAATAAGTTAGGGCATTCCGTTGATGGGTATGCCTCATCTTTCAAATTCAGTTCCTCTTTCAAGGATTCTGGTAATTCGTGTTTGTGTTGAATTGCACAATGTCTGCGTAAATCGGAGCGACGTGGTAATCCAAGTATTTTCCAAGGGCATAATCGGAATGGACATTTAAATTCTCTCTTGATTTCGAATTCATCCATATGTGCTGCATACTCAAAAATTGTTCCGAACATTGAGGGACAATGGGCACATCTGTAACTTCCCCTCTTGTGTTTTTTCGAAAGAGCTTTTAACAAAGGCTTGTCGTTCTTTAATTGATTAACATATGTTTGTGTATCCGGCGTTGTGGGTGGTGTTAAAAATATGTCCCATTGAAATTCATCTACTTGTCTTGCTTCCAAGGAATAATTAGGATCGTTTTCTAGTTGTTGTGGAAGAGATTTATTGGTGGTAACGTTGTTACCGGAGTTATTATTAGTAGTGCCATTGAGATTTCCAGAGGTATTGATATTTTTGGAAACGTTTGAAAAGATATTTTCGTCCGGTGTAAGCAAAAGAGGGAAAAAGTCCATATCAGGCTCGAAGAAAGGTGGATCCTCAAATGTTTCTGTTGATCGTTTTAACTCTCTAACTTTAGGGAGTGAAAGTACATTGTTTGCTGTATTATTAATTTGAATATTCGGTGTTTCCTTCTTAATCTCCTGTGGAAGATAATAAATGTTAGGGGTATTACATTGTTCGAAATGAGGTTCAGAAATAAAAGGTACCATATTAAAAGAATTCTTGAGCTCTGATTGTTGACAGTTTTGAGAACAATGTGGTTCGTCAAGTATGATTGATGAGTACCCGTTTTCCATTTCAGCAAGGAAAATGGACTCATTCATAAATGATCTATTAGAGTCTGTTCTATTATTATCATACTTGAACACATCTTCTACCTCAATTTTTCTATTGCATTCGTCTAAGTATCTGAAGCAAGACGCAGAGTCTTCATATGAAACTAATTCTTGTAACTTTATATGTTCGACCATTGAGTCTAAGGTAAATGGTTCGTGTTTCATCCTATACTCTTCAATGGGCAAATATGCTTTCGAGACTTTGTTGGTTCCAGTAAAATTATTCTCTATTTTCGAGTATGATTTTTTTTGGGTCCCAATATATGCCATTGGTTACCTCTTCTAAATAGCGTCGTATTAATAACAATATAATTCGATTGCTTTCAATGCGGTAACGTCTTGAAAAGGACAGTGGTCTTCTGTCCAAAACCCCAGTTGTTGTCAAAATTTAACTCGAAAGGTAATTCGAGGGGAAGGGTCCATCTTCTAGAATTTTTTCTTATTCGAAAATAATTAATATAAAAAAAAATTCGGGCATATTATTGTTCAAAGAGCAACAAAAAAATTTTGATGTAATTTTTTACACGTACCGCCCGGAAGTCGTCCTAACATAAGTGCGCTAGCATTGTCACCGTCTGGACTTCCAACTTATAATTTATAATACGTAATTACGTTTGGTTCATCGAGCAGACCCTTTTGATAGTAGCATATACCTAGAAATATCATAGCATACCTTCCTTGATTACGTGTATAATAGAATATAATAACAACTCAACAGGCATCGTTACCACACTACCTGGTGGGTTTATTTATCATATTACAATAGGTCAAAACAAAAAAAATGCCTTTATTGCCGTGCCTACATTGTTACTGAATGGTGTGAGGTGAGATTAATATATTATTAAATCCTCATATTCAAGTCTCCCTTAAAGTAGATATATAAATCCAACATTGTATATATGAATACATATTAGCCATTCACACTCGACCTTTACTGCTTCAACATGGTAGGAAGAACAGTACGATCCGCCGTCAATATCAAATTAGCTGTGAATGTCATTATTAATTTGTTGCTGTAAGATTAACTATCATTTGTTACTAATTGAATTCATGCCCATTGGCTTCGGAACATTTCTTTGGTAAGCATTTGATCTCACCCAATCCTATCAGAGGCATAGATGATATACTATTATTAGTTACATGGTATAATACAGTTTTCTGTGCCCAATTGGAACGCTTAATCAAACACTTCACAATGAACTTTATCAAGTCATGACGGAAGAAACAAAACACACACGAAATAGTTCATAACTATTATAATGTTTTATCTGTTTCAATTGTCCCTTATATTGATCGATTAGTATATCTTGCCTTCTTGACTTTTAACTATTACTTAGAAGTTCCCGACTAACATTAGCTGAAGAAGAACATATAGAGACAGGGCTTATTCTATAACTATGGTCAAGTTTAATCTAACATATGCTTGTTATCATGTAGTAAAGATAACGTACTCGTATAATAATCCAGGCTTGAGCCTGTCATAAGATAATAAACAAGAAAATCTATCTTCCTTTTGATCCCAATACAGTAGCTGTTGTTTGATACATAGATAGGTATTGATTCAGATCAAGTTGAAATACCTTTATGTGCCCCATCTATCCTTTCTTCTATGATATTCAGACCGGTGGATTGCGATTTTCTACGTAACTTTCCACTCCTGGTGTTACTTTCACTTCGAGCTTCGGGACCGTTTAAAAAATTTATGCTCCCTTTAACGAACGGTGTTTCCGATACATGAAATCACACGATTGTCCTTCCAAATTTAATATCAAGGATCCTCTCTTTCCGAAAACGATATATAAGGACTTAAACCCCGCTCCAGTCATATTCGACATAGTACAATCATTTCCTAATCGAACTTACGGCGAACATAGATAGATACACATCAAATAATAATATATTAATTGAAAATAATCTTATTTCAAAAATGCCTCACACATCATTAGATCTTACCAAAACAGTTGCCATTTCCTCGCTAGGGCTCTACGCTGGTCTTCTCACTACTACAACTCTAGTATCTACTATTACTCCTATCGATCTTCTAACTTCACAAGTGAGACATTTGGCATGCGTCATTGGCTGTTATGAATCTGGTTTGGCGGCATTGAGCACAGGTGCATTTGCATTAACTTATTATTTATCCCCTCCTAAGTTAAGATTGCCATATTTGCTATATGGTGTCGCCGTCTCGCCATTGACCTGTGGTTACATGTACGTTTCATCCAAATTAAGTCATGCATGGGCTTCCAAGAAAGAAATCAAGTCGAATGCAGAAAATAGCGACATGAGTTCTCCAGAAGTTGTTGAGGAGCCAACATCTAAAGTCCCATTCCATCATCCACCAATTGACGGGAGTGCTGAGGGAGCTGAATGTCCCTTTGGAAAGAAAGCTCATAAAAATGGAGCTTCAGTGAAACCAAATGCTTCGTGTCATAAAGCTTTGAATATTCAATTATGGGTTTCTGCAGCAGCAGCTCTGGGCATTTTTGTCAAGATCGTCCACGAAAGCCGTTATGAACCAACAGTTTTACTCTAGGGGGTGGTTAACTTCTACTGGAATTATGTACGCATAGTTATCTATTTAACTTTATAAATCCTTATATGTTTACTGTCAGAGAGCTATTATACTTGTTATGAGACCTAGGTATCTTTTATTGTAAATATCATGAGCTTGAGCCAGATATTTTACAACATCCTTTTTTTTACTTCTTTTCTAAATCCATACGAGCATAAATCATTTTTATCATATGCTCGACCTGAAAGCTGACCCAGCTGTATCAGGGGGAGCTTCAATAAAGACAGAGATTCTTCTATAACGAATAACTCGTCTTCTTCCAATGAGGGGTAAATTCCCGGACATTATCTATTATTTAGTAACGTAGAATTTACGACCCTTGTAAGTAACATTATGACGGTTTTCCCTCTTTGAAGCCCTTTGTTGTTTTCAAGTTTAAACGAGAAATATGTATGATGAGGAAATTTTGTAGAAGTTATTGAATGATGGAAAACTGATTCAGCGCTATTTCCAAGTTCCCTGTATAGTGAAGATAAACGGGAAGATGCGTCGAGATGTACTCGAGCGATATGATCTCAGTTCCTTTTGTTCTCCTTTTAATGTTACTTTACTATTGGGGTGAGGTGGAACTCAATTAATTCAGTATCTGAATCGGGTATGTTGACTTTGAGCGGGAGGAATATGGTTTTTAAGGGGAATACTGGATATTTACGAATACGTTTCTCGATGAGCAAAAGAAATATATAATATAGGTACTATTAATACATACATGTATTTAACGGAGATTTTGAAGATCCATGCAGTATTTTCGATTTCCGTTCTTGATCCTATACATTAACGTAGTTATAATAAATAAGGAATACGAGCGCCGCATACTATGAACTATTCTATCGCTGAACTGTAGATTTGGCTAGAAAGAGGTCTGAACCATAGCGCGATTCGCAGAATTAAGCTTTTTTGGCAAATTAGATGTGATTTCCAGCCCAATACATTTTGCACCGTATAGATTACACGTAAAGTTTGAAATTCTTATTGTATTTTTTTACGTTATCGAAGAAAACGAAATTTGTCATCGAAAATTCAATTTATTTAGCTAGGTAGCTTCATGAACTTATCAAGGATAAACTTAAAGACGTTCGCACATTTTTCCGTAAGGATCCGCCCCGACTTTCTGGAAAGAGTTTCATCAACTTCCCTTCGAAATAAAGTTCATATTCGGCAAGATAAACTGTAAGAGATGGGGAGTCCTTTGTGCATATCGGAATGTCAGCTTACATCATACAGAAGCGTAAGCGAAAAAACACAGCGCAAGGTATTTCTGAGATAGATTCGTAGGTAAGCTGAAGTTTTTAAGGTTGCCTCCTTAATCCGTGAAGACATTATTTGCTAAGAAAGATTCCCCGCTTTTTTGATAGGATATTACTTCTCTTCCTAGCGGTATTTTTTTAAACCTTAAAGTGGACAGATTTACAGGAAACTTTTTTCTTCGCCATTCTTTGAGCTTTACCTGTCTCAGCAACGTCCATTTCTTCTTCCTAATGTCCGGAAGAAGTCTGGGAGCTTAGAACTTATTTTCTACCCCTCCCAAAAAATAGGCCTACCCTCACCCTTTTTTAACACCCAGATAAAAATATCTACCCCTACCCCAACCCCCATTTATAGAATGTTGAATATATCTTAATATGGTCTCTTTTACCTTAATTACTAGTTATCATAAAAATATTTGTTTGTTTATCTGTACCCCCAATTCTACCCCCCAAATTCTCTGTTCTATCTCCCGCTGGACCCCAATTGGAGGACTTCTAGCCCGGCTTGGACCCCAAAATTTTTTTAATCCAACCCAACCCCTCCCATGTCTACTAACTTAAAAGTCCTCTTTCTAACAGGGTTTCGTAACTCATTCAACTAAATTATTGTTGTTAGCGTGGCGACCACAGGTATGTGCCGGATTGAGCAAACTCATAATTCTAGGTCTTCTTAACGAACCCTGTCTTTTTAATTCCGGAGAAGCAATTTTAATCCAATCCTAATCTGGTCCTAATCTGGTCCTAACCTCATCCTAATCTTCCCAATTTTTTTTAAATAGAGAAAAGGATATAATTCACCGGTACATAGTTATATGTTTATACTAGTCGGAGCATTAGTCTATATGTTTATATTGCTTTCACTACTTAATTCTTACTCTTTGCTACATAAAACATACTGTAGTAAAAGAAAATCTAGTTAGAGGAGGTTTTTATTGAGTTGGTTAAGAGCTTAGAGACCAATTATGAGTATTAATTTTTTTCAGGTTCTAAGTAAATTTTTATATTTTCACTTTTTAAAAAAAGTTTAGTCCTCTTTTCAATCCATGGAAAAGTGGCTCAACCCTCTCTTTCAAGGAAAATTGCCAACTGAATCCAATCCCTAATCCTAACCAGTCAAGTGCTTGGTTGCGGGGCTATATTAAGCCATAGTCCTTATCAGGGTTCAAGGGACAAACCAGAGGTTGAAAAACTAATGTTGACCAAATAAATCTAAAATATTATCAAATCAAGAGAGAGATCCTGAGAATAGTAAGTTAACTGTCCCTGCAGTGGTCATAGCAGAAATCCCGGTAAGGGCTTAGACTTCAAGAAATCAGAACGAAAAAATAAATGCAGTAAATACTTCCCAAGAAGAGTTACCAGCCAATCCTTAGGGTTAGGGTCTTTTTTTTTTAAAGACGGCATGCGCCAACTTTTGGAGAACAGTTACGGCCTTTTCTGAGTCCAGCCTCCGACGCCGCGACACCAATTTCAGTGCAAATTATTAAATATTAACAAAAAAATTTATCGAAGTTTCCAACGAGAGTCCCTGATCCCTTATGCAACTTTCCTGTACGTATATGCACCTGAGAAAATCTTGAAGGAAACCTCGAAGTACTTGCTGCCAGAAATAATTGCAGTCCCTAAAATCTTCGAGAAACAGTCATGTCTTCACATTCCAAAGAAAACACGAAGTAGTTGATCCACGGAAAGGAAGATTTCCCAAAGTGGCTACATGCGTACCATATGACTTAAGCTTTTTTTTCATTTGAAGGATGTACCAAAAACCAGTTTGGACCAAAAGGTAGACAATCTACAAATGACTATTTACGTAATAGTGATTACTTTAAAGTATCCTTTAAGTTGTAAGAATTTTTATGAAGTATTGTTTTTTTAAAGGTTTTGAGGACACTTGTAAACTGTCTATTAAAAATTGTTTGAATGAAAATTATCTCCTTGATTCATTTCAGCTATTTTTAATTACATCGAAGAGAAATATATATATAATTAAAGGAACTTGTCAGTTACTTGATTAGTTATGCCTCTAAGATTATAGTGTGATTTATTTTATTCGATCCGTGAAGTACTCAAAAGAGTAAAAACCAATCCAAACATTAGCGCAATAATTTCCTAAGATTTTTGAATCTAACATCCACTCCCAGTTTTCATCAAGAATGTACTATAACTTGACAAAAATTCAATCTGGCACTTTTAGTACTGTCTACAAGGCATGGAGTTCCACTTTGGAAAGATATGTCGCTTTAAAAATAATGTCCAAATCAAAGTATTCGGCAAATGGTGTCGCAAATGAATATAATATAATGAAACATCTAGGGACGGGACATCCAAACGTTTGTTCAATGCTTGATTATTATGAAGATAATGACAACTATGTTCTCGTCTTAGAGTATTGTGAATGTGGTGATATGTATGATTTTTTAGCCATTGCAAAAAGTCAAGGAGATGCTTTATCACCTTCCATTATTGAATTAGACTTTACTAAAATATTGAGACAGCTGGTTTCTGCCATCAAATATGCACATTCCTTAGGTATAGCCCATCGGGATATTAAACCAGAAAATGTATTATTAACTAAAGAAGGGAATGTCAAATTGGCTGATTGGGGTCATGCCACATTAGAATCTTATTCAAAAGACACACATATTGGTACAGATAATTATCGTGCACCTGAGACCTTTGAAGATAGGGATGCTTACAATACATACAAAATTGATTATTGGTCACTAGGAGTCACTAGTCTTTATTTACTTTTTGGCCAATGCCCTTTTAAGAATCTCAGTATTCAAAATTCTTCATCATCATCATTTTCATCTTCTTCGTCATCTTCATCATCAGATAGTTCTATGGATTCAATTGATGTTGATGATAATAAAATAGTAGAAGTGAATTCATACCTTGAAGGATCTAACTTTCTATCGTTTGTGAAAGATCCCAATGCCTTTATTTACAGATATTATTTGGCTCCAATCATGAATGTCAAGAACGGGAAAATATTCTCCTATCTAGATTCACAAGTCCCATTATATCGTTGGAAAGATATGGTCAATAATTATAATTTGTTTTACCTATCTAAGGTCATAATATCCACGTTAATATGCATCGAAGCGGAACAAAGATCATTGCATAAATTCCATAAACTTCTCAACAAGATCTGTACTGATTCTGTCAATTCGAATGGGAGTTCAATGGTACCGTCTCACAAGTTGAAGAATGCATATTCATTAAACAAAATGGATCTCGATTATACCTCTGTTAGTGCTCAAAATATTACGTGACTCGGCAAAAATCACTGAGAATATCCCAGCTACATCCTGCATTTGGAGAACCTAAATTTATTTTCGAAAAAAAAATTTATATTCTTTAACTTTTTTATATATTTCAAATATATATGAATATTAAAATACCTACATTGAATTACTTAATTTATCTTGTATATTTACACGACTTTTCTTATGCACGATCTTGTGCAAGTCAACATGCAAATGCACCACCAGTGTCTATCTTCTTTTCAAAATTGATCATCTCTATATTTTCGAAGGTATGAACTTGGATTTTCGTATTATCTTCGTTGAATTCAAAAATTTGGATGCCTTTAAGAAGCTTTGATATTTTCTTTGGCTTCTGCTCTTTAATTTCTCGTTCTCCTGAAGCTTCTCCGTCTTCCTTGTCTTCTGCTACACTTAGATTTATATCTTGAAAATGCTTAGAAACTATATTTTCATTTAATTGTCCTTTGGAAGGGTCCAAAATATAATCCACTATATGAGACGTTGATTCATCATCATCAGCAGCAGCATTTTTACCAGCCAATTTAGTGGATTTCATATTTTCCAATTTATGGGTTTTACAATCATCTTCAGAGAGACAAGTTTGCCATTTGACTATCAATTTATCATGATTTGTAATAAATTTAAAGTTAGCATTTTTTTCCAATGTTGATTTGGAAAGGACTGTTTGTACTGAAAGTATATGGAGACGACATTTTTCTGATAATATAAAATTTCGTACAATTAACCTAATGGCATTTAAAGATGCGTTATATTTAGAACGACCATGTATTGTTGGAATATAAGGATATATAGTTGGTAACAGTCTCAATTGAACATCTTCACAGAGATATTTGTCATCGATTGACTTCTGTAAAAGGTTCGGAATACCCCCGACTGTCAAATATTTGGTGATTGTTCCCAGATTAGCATGGTGGTCGTCTGAAAGAGGACGTTTTTGAAGATAAAGCAATGATATGCATTTCCCTTGAAGCAGATCATTAGATACATTTAAGGGTTGTCTACGAAGCGCTGGTGCGAATACATAATAATGGAGTGGTAAATGAATCCTCATAATATTTTAATAACGACAGAACAGGTCAGATGCATGGATACATTCAGTAAATAGACTAATCATTCACGGTCATATCAACTGCATCTCTATCCACTTAATACTATAATAACCGGACTGGCCATATATATATATATATATCCTTTTAAGCTGGCCAGCCGATGTCACGACCCGTTGGCGTCCGGGTTGGAAGACCACCAAAAAATTTAACATAAACAACTCTTCTTTGAGATGTTATAACTGGAACACACTTTATCTAATACTTCCATCGCTCGCTATCCAAAAACAAAGTGTGAGAAGGACAGTATTCATTGGAAGAAACGAACATCTGTACTTATATATATATTGGTTCACATCCTCTTACTTTGCTTCTTTGTTGTTTCCGAGCACTAATCACTTCCCCATACTTTTTAACCTGGAGCCGCTTTCATTGTTGTTTATATATCCAGAACCTAACAAGAGGTTTTATTTTACAATCTGATCCGATGTCCGAAGCTCAAGATCCTAAATGGTTACGCAAGTTTTTGAAAGCCCAATATGTCGGGGTATATCAATTAAAGGACTCACAAGGTAATGAAATATATCATATTTTTGAAACATGTCCTCCAAAAAACGAGTACCCAGATTACTATGAGATGATTAAGAAACCTGTCTCTTTAAACACTTTGAAAAAAAGAGTGCCCCATTATAATGAGCCTCAGGAATTCGTTAGAGATATCGTTCAAATACAATGGAATGCCAAAACTTATAATACTAAGGATTCCATTATTTATGAATACGCTACCATTTTGGATAATTATATTAAAGAGGAAATAATACCTACTTTAAAGGAATATTTTTCAGAGGTTAGATATCCATATTTAGGACCATTACCTGATCCAGCAGATGAACAAGAACAGCTAAAATACAAAAAAGAAGATGATGAACAGGCAATTCTAGAGGCCAAACCAATCGTAGAAGAAAAGAAGAAAAGGAAAAGAAGAACACGTAGAGAAATCGAGGAAGATGAAAGAAGACAAAGAAATATAAAGAATGGAATTATAGATCAACATGATACATCCATAGAACCAGAATCAAGACCAGCATCTAGATTGGGATCTGAAATGGATGAACCTCCTAATGGGAATAAAGTACCGAGATTGGATTCTTTGAAGAATTTCAGTGCATACTCTCCTATGTCTGAACCACAATCACGTTCCACAACACCTCAAATAGAGGATAATTCACCGTATATCAGACCTTCTAAACCTAAGAGACATATCAAACGTGGGAGACCGCCCGTTATTGACTTACCTTATGTACAAAGAATTAAATTAGTTTTAAAAAATTTAAGAAGGGAAGTTGATGACACTGGAGCACCTATAACGCAAGATTTTATGCGATTACCAGATGATCCAAGTTATAATACAGTGATACAATTCCCAATGTGTCTTGATGAAATAAAGAAGAAAATCAAAAAACGTGCATACAAAGATTTTGAATCCTTCCAATACGATTTCATTTTAATGGTGAGAAATTATAAATCGTTTTATAGAAGTAATCCAATAGCCATTGAAAAGGCAAATGATTTGGAAAATAGATTTAATTTATTCGCTAAACAAGAGTTATCTAAACCAGATACAGATTATATGCCAGGGGGTGAACTAAGATTACCGTTGGATTCAGTGGAATATAATGGTGTCATGTATAATATCGGGGATTGGGTATTGATAAAAAATCCAAATGACCCTAATAAACCCATAATTGGACAAATCTTTAGATTTTGGAGTACCCCAAATGGTGAAAAATGGTTAAACTCATGTTGGTATTATCGACCTGAACAAACGGTTCATAGAGTAGATAGGATATTCTATAAAAATGAAGTTATGAAGACTGGTCAATATAGAGATAATTTAATCCAAGACGTAGTGGGAAAATGTTTTGTGGTTCATTTTACAAGATTTCAACGTGGTAATCCCGTAGGGTATGAAGGTCCTCTTTTCGTTTGTGAATTTCGTTACAATGAAAGTGATAGGGCTTTCAACAAGATTAGAACTTGGAGAGCGTGTAACCCTGAAGAAATCCGTGATCAAGAGGAAATAACGACGCCCATTCCAGGAAGAAAATTCTTTAAATATCCATCGCCATTAAGACATTTATTACCACCCAATGCCACTGAACATGACCCTGTTCCAACTGCTACACCTGGTGTACAGAACGCTCCACCATTAATTGGGGCAGTATATTTAAGACCAAAACAAGAGCGCGATGATCTAGGTGAATATTCGACTTCTGATGATTGTCCTCGTCATATTATTAGGCCAGGCGAAGCTCATAAACCAGGTATCATTGATATGGATACCGGGACAATATCATTTTCTTCAACAAATACATCGATGCCAAAAATAAGTAGTTCGTCTATGACACATATATTAGAAGCCAGAGAACCTTCTGTTAGTTCAACTACACGAAATTTCAATAACGTACCACAACCGAATAAAATGAATACAGAAGCGAATAACCATCCTTTACAATCATCCCTTGCGAACGTCTCGTCGTCGACTGTTATTTCACGGATCATGGGTAATGGACCTCTGACAGTACAGAAATTGAAAATGATTGAAAACTTTAGACTAAGGCAACAAATAGATCAAAGGCAACAAATGAAAAAGGCACAAGCTTCAAAATATAACAAGACTACAAATTTAGGAAATCTTATTGAACAAGTATCTAAAACTGATTCAACTCCAATATTGATTGATGCACCATCAACATATGTTCTCCCAGTGTCGATCACAAAGCATATTGAAGCTGTACAAAGAACTGATGATAATAATCATATAAGATTGGTTGAATCATCTAAGGATGAGACAAATATAACGAAAAATGAGAGAGGAAACGTGTTATGGTTCAGAGGTCCAAGCATATCTATCAAAGAACGGTTATTCAATAGCGGAAATGAATATACACAGTCGCCCTTAAATAGATGGGTTAAGCAATACAAAAGACAAAAACTTGATACTGTAAATACTACTAATTTAAATATGGATTTTGAAGAAGTTGAAGAATCAATTACGCAAGGCAAAACTGATGCTGATGCTGATGCTGATGCTGATGCTGATGCTGATGCTACTAATGATGAAGATGACATTTCTTCTGATGAGGAGAGTACGTCGTTAACCTGTACCTATCCCCTGGGTTTACGTCCATCAACGGCATATATGGCAAGGAAATTAAGGCTATTTCAAGATACTATTAATAATCTGTCAAGTTGATTATATTTAAATATAAATAACCTAAGCGGTTTTTTAATATACATATATATTGTAATATTAATATAGAATTAAATGTTTAACTCTTGGAGCCAGTTATACCATCATCATGGAATAACTTCTGGCGAACTTGACATGTACATCATTAAAGGGAACCCGTGAGTATGTTTAAATAAAGGACTATTACCAATGCCTCCATAAATAAAAAGATCTTTTTCAGTATAAGCCAGGTGCAAAATCTTCTAGAGTAGAGATGAATACTTGATTCTACGTATATAAAGGAGCAGTCCCAATCATTTCGGGGACGCGTTGGTGATCAACATGTTCAGTAGATATGTGTTCCATTTATGCATTTTTAAAAAAATATTTTTGTCATTAGTCAATTCCACCAAATTCTTTGCGAGCTTCGATTTGTTTCCCCGTAGATAATTACTCATGAGAGGACTGAGCCCATTAGTATGGTCCCGTTCATTGGATTGGTTTTTTAATTCCTTATTATGAGACTCATTTATGTGGTTAATCATCTTGAAAAATCCGCCTATTATAAAATTCCAATTGTTCGACAATATTTTCATTGCCGCATCACTATCTTTGGAATCGATGGTGAGTATGAAACAATACCTTCTTTCGTTCCCTCTAGCATTTGCATCATATAATTTGAATCCCATGATTAGATTTAAACCACGCAGTTGATCATAGAAAACCAATGGCATATTATCATAAACCATAGTCTCTTCCGAAAAGCACCGTCTAATAATTGAATTCATTAGTTGATATCGTATTGAAGAGTATTGTGTGGTGACATAGCATTTCTCATCTAACGTGCTGCGCATTGACCGTATAGTTTCGTTACCTTGAGGAAAATGTAAGAGGCATGACTCACAATAAGAATCGATTGGATAATCTGGTAAAAGTAAATCATCGCTCCTGGCACCATTTTGACTAGATTGCGTTACTAGTAAAATCCGGGGACCATGTTTGTCACAAAAATGTGCCAGTGAAATTAAAATATTATCCATTTTCTTTTATATTTGTTTCCTTTTAGCTCGTAAGCTATTTATAGCTATTTTTCCACTCTTGTGCCAAACAATTTGAACTTCCTGAGAAGAATGGACTTCGAAAAGACTTATTTTAGATATTTAGGGTATGATACGAGCATTCATTAACGAAGAATGAAATGAGCAGTCTTTGATTCTAATTCTATTACCCTTAAAGCCTAAATGTGGATTCCATTAACATGCACTGTCATGTAGATTATATTGAATTTTTCAATATTTTATAATTAGAGATGTTTAGTAATTTTTAGTCGATTCCCAAAAAATCGCGTAGCATAAACATGGACAATGAATAATAATGAATTTGACAGAAGATATGGACGTTCATAGTTGATCATAAAAATATCAAAATACACATTTACATTCACATTTGCACTTGCCGATTGACCGCATAAGACTCAATTTTATTCTTTGTTGCTCATACATCTTTATTGAAAAGAAGGCATTCGGAAAATTATTATATACGATGGGTAAGAAGAAGTTGAATTATGCTGCTGGAGATGACTTGCTTCTATTTGCTACTCCAAAGGAAGCAATGGAAGAAAGCAGACGCCGAATATTAGAGGATAAAATAAGGAGACGACAAAGAGATGAAAGGATTACTTCTGCTCCTGTTGTTAATTCACCACATGAACAGACGCAACAACTACAACAAACCAACAGTCCACAGTTAATACAGCGGCAACCTTTGCAGTATAGGAATACTCAACCACTACCGGTGCATCAACATCACCCGCCCTTACCAAACCATCTACCACTTGGACAGCCGAATGTGCGGTCTAACAGACCAATACCACCACCATCCAATATGTCACAAGTCCCAATTCTCGCACCTACAACTAATGAGTATGGTGGCCGCCCTATACACCACGCTTTACCCTATGTGAGACATTCTTCATCTTCCCCAACAAGTAGAAAATCTCCAACTCCAGATGCTCCACATAGGGTGGCAAATGACCCCAACAAAGATGTTCAAATTGCTGTTCAATTGTTCAATAATCATGATATTAGGAAAAGAGGGCGTTTAACTGCAGAAGAGCTACAGAATTTATTACAGAATGATGATAATTCTAGATTTTGTATATCTTCCATTGATTCATTAATTAATTTATTTGGAGCAACAAGATTCGGGACAGTTAATCAACAAGAATTTGTCTCGCTATATAAAAGAGTAAAAATATGGAGAAAAGTATATGTAGATAATGATATCAATGGGAGTTGTACGATATCTTCAGCGGAATTCTATAATTCTCTACAACAATTAGAGTACTTGATACCCTTTGAGGTTTGTGAGAAGTTTTTCGATCAATTTGCCGAGTTTATTAATGAAAACAATTTTTCAAAAGAGTTGAAATTTGATAAATTTGTGGAAGCATTGGTTTGGTTATTAAGACTAACTAAGGTTTTCCGGAATTTTGATTCTGATCAAAATGGTATTGCCCAAGTTCATTATAAAGATTTTATTGAAATGACTCTTTATCTTGGTCGTTTTTTACCTCATTGAAACATTGACGTATAGACTAAGTTTCTTCTGTACTGTTGTTCTCTCCTTCTTAGATTCTCTGTTTTTAAACATTATTATAGACATATAATATTATGCATTATATTACTACACATCGAGAGTTGTTATAGTTCGACAATTTGACAGTTGGGCCAACAGAATTAACAATTTTTGTGACGCGAACTTGCTGACTTTTAATTTAGAAAACGACACATTTAAAACTAGACAACATTAGACAAATTTGTGGTAATTTATTTTAAAGATTATTTTACTCTTTTATTACTAACTTGGTTCCAAAACTAAAGGATTAGAAAGTAGCATTTGTTATATAAGGATCCAAATGAATACGCAATCTTTTGTAGAAAATGATGATACTGACTGTCCACAAAACTTCCAAGACTATTTAACAGGGTTTTTCGAAATGAGAAAACTTAGGTTACTAAATGCAGAGCTGAACAACCCAACATCAAACCAGAAACAAAATAAAACTAAGCTACTTCCTACAAAGAAAGATTACGTTTACCAAAAAATAATGCCTGGATATCATGTTGGAATTGATAATATACCAAAGCAGTTGGAAAGAATTACAAGAAATAAAGGAACAAATTTCAATCTTTTGGTGGCAGGCCAATCAGGAACTGGGAAAACAACTTTAGTAAACACATTATTTGGTCAGACAATTATAAATAATCAAGAAAATGAATCATTGACGTCTTGTTGCGGTATCAGTAAAAAAAAGATGATTATTGAAGCAGACGATACACAATTGAACTTAACTATTATCGAAACACCATCTTATGGTAATAAAACAAATAATTCCATGTCTTGGATACCTTTAGTTAATTATGTTGATGAACAAATCAGATCGTATATTTTTCAAGAAGAGCAGCCATATAGGGAACATTTGCAAGATAATAGGATTCATTGTTGTTTGTACCTTTTAGAGCCAAATCTTAGAAAATTAAACAAACTAGACTTAATAACAATGAAAGAATTATCCAAAAGGGTCAACCTTATTCCAGTTATTAATAAAGTTGATATTTTGAATCCCAACATGTTAAAGGACTTGAAAATTCAAGTCAAATATACTTTAGATAACCGCGGCGTTTCCATTTGTCAATTCTTAACAGAATTTAATAACGAGAATGGAGTTGAATTTGATGATATAAGAACACAATATCCATTTGGTGTAATATCCTCGGACAAACAAATTTTAAATAACTCGGGTAAATTAGTTTTAGGAAGGAAGTATAAATGGGGGATCATTGAAGTTGACAACTCAGAGTTTTCAGATTTTCTTAAATTGAAACAATTTCTTATTAATGATTATATGGTTGATTTAGTAAAATCCACAGAAAGTTATTATGAATCATGCCGTTCTGAGTTGTTGCAAACAAGAATTTTGAAAGCAAGAGATTATTCCAATTATAATGCAGAAGAGTACGATAAACAAGCAAGCTCCCCATTGACTCCCATATCCATTCCACCAGATAGCCTAGAAGAGTTGAAAGAACTTGATTATGATGATATCGAAAATAATAAACTAAAAAATTATAAGTGTTATGAAATTTTTAACAAAAAGTTGATGGATAAAATATACATTGATTGGAGTCCGGAATTTATGGAGAGACAATTTTTATTTAAGAAAAAGTTTAATGAAATTATTAACCTTGAAGAAAAGAAATTCTTTAAGTGGGCACAGGCTTTAAAGAAAAAGCAGACTGTTTTGAATAAGGAAATAACAACAATGGCGAAGCAAGTTGAATTTCTTGAAGGAGAATGTCGTAATTTAGAGCGCATGGTTTTGGTAGACAAGAAAGGTGGGTTCTATTCCAACAACAGTTCAACAACCCTGGTTGGATTCCACTTCAAAAGATGAAGTGAGTGTTGCTATAGTTTATAATATCATTGCGTTAGTCTATAAATATATTAATTTGAACTTAATGAAAGGAAGTACCGTATTGTTAACAATAAAAATTATATGTGACGTCGCATTCGGTTTACACAGAAAACCCTAATATCTTTCCGGATCTGTTACCCGGAGGGCAATGTGGAAAAATAAAAAATTGTAATTGTCGAAGAAAATTTTTAACATGTATAAAAAGACAAAGAGTAATCTACCATAGACCAAATTCAAATGGTATAGATTTATTGTTGTCTAAACGTTAGCAAGAAATTAGAAAATCCCACGAAAGGTAATTCGTTGTAAGAATGATAAGATAGACTAAGATCCGAAACCGAAAACAAATGTAAGTTCAAAAGGTTTCGACTACATTAGGTTTGGGTCCATTATTCTTGTCTTTATTCTCAAAATACTTAACATTGCTTTTTAGTTTAAGATACTTTTATTATAATGATGAATTTTTTGTTATTGCATTTTTCTGGCATCTCTAATGTTAGGGTGAGGCGTTTAAGTACGATCCACTCGATGAATACACCATTGACTACATCTCTGAAATATATTATAAAAGCTTATCTTAAAAATTAATAGTACCACTATTGTTAGCAATATAGAATACGACTTCTTGCATCATTATTTTTTTAGTTATTTGTAACAGTAAGATCTATTTAATTCCTTTCAACAGTGAATCGGATAAATACCATTTTCACTACTTTTCTGCGAAGAACAGATAAGGATCTAAGATTCTACGGTATAAGAAGCAAAATCATCACTTACCCAGATAAATACTCACTGTGCAAATTGGAAGTATTTTAAATATTGCCTTGTAAAGTACTTATTTGGGAAATACATCGAGTTAAAGTCGAGCTAGTTCTAAATAACTTGTTATGAAAAGCAAGGTTCACAATTTTGAAAGCTTATCTTATGTAGTTATTTTTAAATATGCTCCCCACCTTAAATATTCCTTTTAAATATCTGCTTAGTTAGGAAAGTGTATATTGGTGACTATCCAGTAGCTTAAACCAGATGCTCTTCAATACGAGACAGTTAATTAATTATGCATAACAAGATATATCCTCAAGATTCTAGTACTAAAAAATTTCTGTTTTAGTAACAGTTTTCTAGTAATTTACCGAAGTATGTTAAATTAAAACATTAAATTAATAGCAACGATGTTAATGGAGAGCTGTTAAGGGCAAATCAAAATCATGTTGCCTACTTCTTGCCTGCAGAAGGTCCCCCCATCATCCCTCTCTATATTATATTTTCTCTTACTAAATACGATATGTTTAGAATTACCCTGGAAAGCTATTGAATTGTGTCGTTATGTTAAGAAGAATAGACTATTATTCTAACTTCATAAGATGACAGTGACGTATTCTTCTCCGATATGTTCCTCAAATTTGTGACGCGCGGGAAAAGACGGAGTTAATGTTTTTATACTTGGCGGTTTTCTAAGGACCGATAAGAAGATAACAACTATACGAGACCACGCCCCTCAATTAAACGAATGCAAAATGAGAGAACCTGCAGGATTTCTCAAGGTATTGATCTACTTTTGTGGGATAGTCGAATAAGCCCAGCATCCAAATGCAACTACTCCGTCGTTTCATTTCTTCGTTTGTCGCATAAAAAATGTGGGATCATATTTCGGATTTAGCTCGAGAAAAAACGTTTCCGAAACCAACAAAAAGTAATATTTGCCGCCCAAAGGGAACCTTTCTATGCAAAATGGCAGAAAAAATACTCAGAAGGCCTTCTTTGCCAAAAGAAATTTCCAGTTGCCTTTAAGATCTGTCTAAACGAATTGTATTCTGCTCACCATAGTTTGCGTGCAATAGACAATGAAGAAAGAACGTTTAGAACTCTGTATCAAATAGCATTTGACACTAATTCTTATCTTGACTCGGATCATGACGTTAGCTCGTTTGTGCATTTGACCAGAAACATCCTTTATATTTTCTAATGAACAGGACTTATATAAAGAACAAATCTATTGGAATTTATCATTCTTATTCCATATTGTATTTGAATCTTAATTCGATTTTTATATAAGGAAAAAATCAACTATAAGATACATCATCATGTCCTTAGTATTTAACAATGCCACACTAGTAGATCTAGTACGCACTGACACTTATGCAGGTACATTAAGAAATATTGCTCAAGCACAACCAGCTTTGAATATTATGGAAAAATACTGGGCAGCTTGGTATACTTATATGAACAATGATATACTAGCGACAGGTTTAATGTTCTTTTTATTACATGAATTTGTATATTTTTTCAGATGCTTACCATGGTTCATCATCGACCAAATCCCATATTTCAGAAGATGGAAGTTACAACCAACAAAAATTCCAAGCACAAAAGAACAATTATACTGTTTGAAAGCAGTTTTACTATCTCATTTCCTTGTTGAAGCTATCCCAATTTGGACTTTCCATCCAATGTGTCAAAAATTAGGTATTAGCATTGAAGTCCCATTCCCATCCGTCAAAAGAATGACTTTAGAAATTATGTTATTCTTTGTGTTAGAAGATATGTGGCATTACTGGGGCCACCGTTTATTCCATTACGGTGTCTTCTACAAATATATTCACAAGCAACATCACAGATATGCTGCTCCATTCGGTTTATCTGCTGAATATGCTCATCCCGTTGAAACAATGACTTTAGGTTTCGGTACCGTCGGTATGCCAATCCTTTACGTCATGTACACTGGTCAATTACATCTTTTTACCTTATGTATTTGGATTACATTAAGATTATTCCAAGCTGTCGATTCTCATTCTGGTTATGATTTCCCATTCTCATTGAATAAGTTCATGCCATTCTGGGCTGGCGCTGAACATCATGATTTACATCATCACTACTTTATTGGTAATTACGCTTCTTCTTTCAGATGGTGGGATTTCTGTTTGGACACTGAAGCTGGTCCAGAAGCTAAACTAGCAAGAGAAGAAAGAATGAAGAGAAAGGCTGAAACAGCCGCCAAGAAGAGATCTTAATTGATTGATCGACTCTATCAATTCATTTATTTATTTAAGAAATTTTACCTTTAGTTTTCTTTTTCATGGGCAGAATGATAAGACCAAAAATTCATACCATTTTCCCTATAGCACTTTTTATTATATATCTATCATAGAACAAAATAAGAATTATTTAAAATTATACCATTTATTCATTCCTTCTAGTTTTTTACCCTTAACTACGTCGTATATATAAATCCTTCTTATGGGGCCGAATCTTATGAGCATGAATATGTGACATTTATCCACCGCCTGGTGATGTGATTTAGGAAAAACAAGCGGTGAATATTTGCAGGTGGGTTATACTAAAATAATTTTACAACTTTTTGTTATGAATTATACTTATTTTTATATCTAAAAAATATAGATATCGTTATATATAGTCTCTGCGTTTGGATCAACTAACCCATTTTCTCGCGGATCTGAATAATCTAATCCAAGGACCATAGCCTTCCCATTCGTCATATTTACCTGCTGGATACCATGAATTAGCTTCTAATCTACAGACTCTTTCCGGATGAGGCATCATAGCTAATACTCTACCGTTTGGTGACATAATACCAGCTATACCATTAGCTGAACCATTTGGATTGAATGGGAATTTTTCAGTAACATTATCGTAATTGTCAATATATCTTATGGCACATAATCCATTATTTTCAAATTGTTCTAACTGTTTATTATTAGTAAATGTAGCTTTACCTTCACCATGAGCAACGGCAATAGGTAATTTAGAACCGACCATACCATTTAAGAAAACATTTTCTTGTTTTTTGCCTTCATTGATAGTATTAAGTATCTCAACCATACAGACACGAGCTTCATATTGTTCGCTGACATTTCTTTCAAAAATTGGCCAATTTTCACAACCAGGAATTATTTCTTTCAATCGACTTAAAAATTGACAACCATTACAAGCACCGAAGGCAAATGTATCCTGTCTTTCTTGGAAAAATTTAACAAATTGTGAACGTACCCCTTCATGGAATAGAACAGATTTGGCCCAACCTGCCCCAGCACCTAGGACATCACCATATGAAAACCCACCACAAGCAGCAAGACCAACGAATTCATCTAAATGGAATCTTCCATCTATTAAATCAGACATAGTAACATCGACTGATGTGAAACCAGCTTGTTCAAAACACCATGCCATTTCCATTTGTCCATTAACACCCTGTTCTCTTAGAATAGCTACTTTGGGTCTACTAGCGGATAATAATGAGCCGATTTGTAAGTCATCTGCAGGATTGTATGTTAAAGAGAAATGTAAACCTGGATCTTGATCATCTTTGATAGTTGAATATTCTTCAATAGCAGTATTTGGATTATCTCTCAATTTTTGCAGTTCGTATGATGTCGAAGCCCAGATTTGCTCTAATTGAGCTCTTGTATTAGCATAAATTATTTCACCTTGTTCGTTGATAATTCTTATGTCTTGAGTGTTGAAATTTGGTTTAGCAACAACTTTAATGAATTCACCTGGAATACCATTTCTAGTTAAAATTTTCTTGAATTCATCCAATTTACTTTCAGCAACTTGGAAAATAGAACCTAGTTCTTCATTGAATAATGATAAAAGAATTGCATTTTTATCGGTAGCAGTGGTATTAATATTTAACCCACATCTTGACGTGAAGGCCATCTCTAATAAAGTAACTAACAAACCACCATCGGATCTATCATGGTAAGCTAAGACAATATCTGTTTGATGTAATTCTAATAATGACTCTAGGAAAGATTTTAATAAACCATTATCATGTACTGTTGGAGAGGTGTTCCCAACTTCATTATAGACTTGTAGCAATGCAGAACCACCTAGGGAATGTTTGACTAGAGTAGCTAAATCAACTAAGACCAAAAGGGAATCTTTATAATCCTTATTCAATAATGGAATCCATGTCTTACTTGTGTTATTGACTGGAGCAAATGCTGTAATATTCAAAGATAGTGGAGCTGTAACTTCCTTATCATCCCACTTCATTTTCATTGACATAGAATCTTTACCGACTGGAATAGAAATACCTAATGCTGGACATAGATCCATACCTAATGCTTGAACAGCTTCATATAATTTGGAACCTTCACCTTGATGAGAAGCAGGGGACATCCAATTAGCAGATAATTTAATATGGTTCAATGATTTCACATCAGCTGCTAAAATATTCAACAATGATTCAGCAACAGCCAACTTGGCAGAAGCAGCAGCTGAAATTAATGCATTTACTGGTCTTTCACCCATAGCCATAGCCTCACCAGTGGAAATAACTGAATCACCTAATGATGTGGCTGTAACACCGACATCTGCAACAGGAACTTGCCATGGACCAACAAATTGGTCTCTGTCAACTAAACCAGTAACTGATCTATCACCAATTGTAATTAAGAAAGATTTAGAAGCAACAGATGGTAAACATAGAACTCTTTCAATAGCATCAGATAATGATGGGATGACAGATAAATCAATATCAGATAAAGCTAAAGGTTCAGTGATAGCGGATCTTGACATTTTTGGTGGTTTACCAAATAAGATTGACATTTCTAAATCTATTGGGGTAGTTTTCAATAATGAATCTTCTACAATTAATTTTTGTTCCGCAGTAGCGTGTCCAACTAAAGCATATGGAGCTCTTTCTCTTTGACAGATCTTTTCAAAAATGGGGTAATCATTTACTGAGACACCTAAGACATAACGTTCTTGTGATTCGTTACACCATATTTCCATTGGAGACATACCTGGATCTAAAGATAAAACTTTTCTAATATCAAATTTAGCACCTAAATCATTATCATGCACTAATTCTGGTAAAGCATTAGATAACCCACCTGCGCCGACGTCATGAATGGATTGGATTGGATTACTATCACCGAGGGCCACACAAGCATCGATAACTTGTTGGCAACGGCGTTCCATTTCAGGATTACCTCGTTGTACAGATGCAAAATCTAAATCAGCGGAACCTTCACCTGAAGAAATAGAAGAAGCTGCACCACCTCCTAACCCAATTAACATTGATTCACCACCTAAAACAATTAAACATGAGCCTGAAGTGATTGGAGTATTTTTCAAAGAAAATTGTGGTCTGATAGCACCAAATCCACCGGCAATCATAATTGGCTTATGGAACCCTCTAATTTCTTCTTTACCAGTAGCGTTTGTCACTCTTGTAGTCAAAGTTCTAAAATAACCATTAATACAAGGTCTACCAAATTCATTATTGAAGGAAGCGGATCCTAATGGAGCTTCAATCATAATATCTAGTGCGGATGCAATATGATCAGGTCTACCAACATCTAATTCCCATGGTTGCTTGTGATTTGGAATCAAAAGATCACTTACTGAAAACCCACTTAACCCACATTTAGTTTTTGAGCCTCTCCCTGTGGCACCTTCATCTCTAATTTCACCACCTGATCCAGTGGCAGCACCAGGGAATGGAGACACTGCGGTTGGATGGTTATGTGTTTCCACTTTGATTAACATAGCTACAGATTCTTTAATAGATTTCCAATGTTTAGTACAAGAATCAGGAG
Source organism: Naumovozyma dairenensis CBS 421 (assembly GCF_000227115.2). Classification (NCBI taxonomy): domain Eukaryota; kingdom Fungi; phylum Ascomycota; class Saccharomycetes; order Saccharomycetales; family Saccharomycetaceae; genus Naumovozyma; species Naumovozyma dairenensis. The sequence goes on from NC_016482.1 coordinate 982,897, forward strand.
CAAAAAATATTGCATCATTTTCAGTATCTATGACAGCAGCATTATCTGAATAGGCACTGATTGTGAATTCTGGATTCAAATTATGAGTATTTCTAATCATTTGGAATAAGGATAGGTCTTTCTCTTGACCATCGATGGACCATTTAGCATTGAATATCTTGTGACGACAATGTTCTGAATTCACTTGAGCAAACATGAATAATTCTACATCTGTGGGGTCTCTGTGGATGATCTCTTTGAATGCGTTGATTAAATAATCCATTTCGCCATCATCTAATGCTAGACCTAAATTCCTGTTTGCCTTTTGTAAGATGTCCCTTGGAGGTGAAGATGGATCTGACGTCAATGGTACATGAATTAATGGTCTTGGAGCTTGGTGAGTAAAGATATCCTTTAAGATTGGTGGTTCTTGAAGATACAATTGCTGCGTCATCTTATCAAAGACAGATTTTAGAGAAGTATCATTTAAATTTTCTAGTAGGGGGAAATTCGGTACTGTTTTGATTAATAGGGCAAGACCTCTTTCAATTCGCGTGATATCGTGGGCTAGGCCACAAACATGAGCGATATTGGTGGCCTTCGATGACCATGGTGAGATGGTGCCTGATCTTGGAACGATTCTAATTAAATAAGTATCTTGACCTAATGTGGAACCGGGGATATCCTTAGCCACTAAATCAAATAATTGTTTGGATGATGAGTCATTGATGATATCTAATTCTGAATCATATTTCAATAAAGTTTGTAATAATTCGTATTTTCCAGGAGACAAATCTTTATCAGAATCCTTGGTTTCAACGTAATGAATGTAACATGAACGAACGTCGAGGATGATAGAAGCACTATTTGTATATTTGTTGATATTCTGGATCAAATTTTCTGTTCTGAAATCGGATAAGGCCTTTGGACCTGGTAAAATGTATGTGACCATTTTTTTATTGTTATATTGTCAGTTTGGTATGGCTTATATGGGGGTGAAGGGAAAACAACGGCAAGAAAAGAAAACCTACACTAATAAGTTTATGTTCCTTGGTATGTTGAACTTAAGTCAAAAGGAAAACGCTCGAGAATGACTTTTACTTTATATGTTTTTGCATAACGAAGAAGTTCAGATAGTCTTTTACAGGACAACCTTTAAATTTTTCATAAGATCTTTAAGACAGACAGAGTTAAAAAAGCTCTACTACAGTATAGTGTTTCCAAGTTACAGTTACAGTTACAATTACAATAGGAGTTGTACATAAACCTGTAAGCTGCTGTCAATCATCGATCTGGATAAGTACGGTAGATTCATTCTTGATAATCCTTTTGCTTTGACTCCATCGGTAATTCCTGTATAATAATGAAGGGAATGAATCGTTTACATGTCTCTCACTTTCTTGTTGACTTCTTTCATTGCCCTTCCAGGAAGTTGTTTTTTTGACTTCTTCCCAAAGCAACCTTCCACCCAGACACCAAATCTGGAAAATTTTTAGCGATGAGCTTTTCTTCAAACCAAAAAAGGTTTATTATTGTCACATTTTGACATCAAATTGGCTAAGTTATTTATTAGGTATTAACAGCTGAACTATTTTTGTCATGTCTGCTTATTTTATAATATAATAGAGTAGAGAGTGTAAACATAGCCAATATATCATCACATCATATTGCACATTATGGTCCAAAAAGCTTTGAAAGTAACCAAAAAATCAAAAGATCCTCGTCGTATTACAAAGAAACAAAAAAATCTACGTAAGGCTGCACCTTTACAATTGAAATCTAAGAAGAAATCATTACAACATTTGAAAAAATTGAATAAAAGTGCTTCATTGACTGAAACTACAGAAAAACTGATCGCTAGTAGGGTAGGTCATCTAGAACTATTGAAGGGTACAAGGAAAGAAATAGAAAGAAAGAACAGAAAGGAGAATAGTAAATAATTCCTTGCGGGACAATACATACATTCACAATTTCTTCAAAAGAACTAATTAATTAGTCTATATTCGGAACCTCATCCCTTTTTTGTATATTACATATTACTATCACCATTATTTTAGCTATAACTATAACTATAGCCGCTTTGTATTTTTTCCATAGAAAACAGAACCCACATATTTGCATTATTGAATCGTCTATACTTCGGGACTCTTTCCCATATTTTTTTTTACATATTATATTTACATGTTTGTACTTTGTATTGTTTTCATTTACCTTTGATAAGGCCATACTTTGTCCAAAATCATATTCTGTACCAATGAAAAAAATTGAGAACTAATCCAATATAATGCCAATAATATAGATGTTTGAGATGAAACACCCATCATAAATATACATCCCATCCTTGAAACATTCATAATACTTCTCATACTTTGAGCCAGGGTCGTAGATTCGTCGGTATAAGTTTTAATCCCTACAAGATTAGTATCTTTATTCAACATCATTTTCCCATTAAATTCCACATTTAAAAGAGAAAATGTACCTAACACAATGGGGACAAGCATAGGTAATGGATCCAATGGCCCACTTAAGTCTATTCCATCAATATCGAAATCTTTAGCCCATTGTTCTCCAACTTCGAAGAATCTTCTATCTACCAAGTTCCTTATCCCCATTGAGATGGTAACCCACAATGGAATTTGTACCAATGGTAATACCACGTTTTTCCATAGAGGTACATTATATTTCTTGAACAACTTTTTCTGTCTTTTCCTTGTTTCCTTTATCGCCATTTGTTTAATTTGTTCCGGTGTCAACACAAGTGATGCTTTACTCGTGGGGGATGATAGCATGGCCAACTCACCTGCAATTGCATTACCCTGTTGCTTCTTTTTTTGTAAAGTTTGGGCTGCTAACCTCAATTGTAAAATCGGTGTCGTTGCCTGGACTATCTTCCTTAATTCTTGTTGTTTGACGATTCTTTTACGTTGCCATATGCTTAGGGGTAATGTTACGAGGGATCTTAAAGTTAATGTCATCATGGGTACCATGAATAGCCATGGTATTCCTGACGTTTCATGTAATGTTATGAATATATCAGAGATTGGTTGGAACGTTTCCATATGTACTTGTCTTCGTGGGAAGATGCTGGATATTATTCTCGAATTATGTCTTAGGCCTGTGTTCCTCCATGCTTGTTGACCCAGGTTCGTTTTCGATATTCGGCTTAGCATCATGCTAGATGTATGTTTACTATCTTGATTATTGATATCTTTGATTGGAAGTTATTATGCTTATTGTTATGTGTTTGTATCTAACGTTATACTAGTAGGTTCTAGTTCCCGTTTCTTATTTACTACAACATTTCACATACATTATTTTTTGATTATTATTATACTGGATGCTAGTTATTTCTTTAACTTTTTATATAGTCTACATATGCAAAAATTTCCTAGTTTCAATTTAAGAGTTGTCATACTGTGTGACAAATCATTCAACTTGACTACCATCTCTTGGTTTATAATGAGGTAATAACTCTACTACTTCGCCAGGTAATCTCCCATCCACTTTAATAGCATACATACCAGGGATATAAGGATCCACACTAAGCCATTTCGCGACCCATGATTTGCCCGGTTTACACATACCTACGAGTCCTTCAAATGAAGGTGATGTACATTCCATGGTACCGACACCAGCTTCTTCGAATATTCCTTGACAGTTCGGACATCCATTTGTGTTAAATTCGTTTGTCGTTTGTACTATACCGCATAGCATGCATGCTCTTTCACTGGACTATTTTTTTAAATATTTGCGTTGCACTAGATTAAAGGTGTATAGAAACGGATAGAGTTGATCCTCTATATTCGATCTCTTTGATATATATTCTTATTTGCCACTGCGCTGACAATCCTACTTATCAAGATATATCTTACCTCTGCCTAGTCTACTAATCTAGAAAACAAGTTTAGTTACTGTCAATTTTTCCCTACTATACACAAATTTCATTACAGGACAGTACCCTTGTCGGGAGCCGCGGGTAGATATCAATCCCTGTGACATAAAATGAAAAAAGTTACCCGCCTGCCCTGCCCTACCCTGCCACACACACACACATACACAGACACAGACAGACCCTTCCAAGCAAAGAAATAAAGTCTTCTGTTGTTAATAACAGTAAGGTAGAAGAGCTCTTATAGTAGCAGCCGTTCCTGATCATTAATAGTTAGTTATTATTATTATTAGTTCTTGTATTCTTTATTATAGGTATTTGAATTTGCTTTTGAAGGGAGAAGAATCAAGGTTCGAGTATAATAAGTGGTGCTAGCATATTGATGGTTAATTTTATTATCATAATAAGACTTCTACTGCTCTGGACTCTCTATATATCTATTTCACACGGGATTAGCGATCATTCTCATAAATTTATAAAGTATATAAAGGTATAAAAGTGTAATATAAAAAGTATTCATTCTTAATTCTTTGAATTAATGAAAAGTTCTCAGCTTAGGTAATCTCGGCAGTCCAACATTCGTTTGTTATAATAATAGTGTACAATTATGTTAAAATGGATAGTTACTAACCATACATACTTGCCCGAGTAAATTATGACTACTTTCAGTATTGGGCAAGCGCGGGTAGCTGCAACTATAAATCTAAAAGACAGATTTTACAATAAACTAGCTTATGCTTGCTTCTTTAAGTAATAATATCCATCAGATCTTTGTTCCATTTCCTTAGTAACAAATGATGGTGGATTTTCTTGCTTTGAACTATCATATAAAATAATACCGTTCCCCAAGGCATGTTTCCTTTCATTTTTTTTATAAAAATATAATACAACAAAAGTCCATGCCCCATAAATTGCCCCAAATATCAAACAAACAGTATACCCAGTTTTAAACCTTGGAGATTCCACAGTTGGCCATGCTAAATTTGGAATCCATGCATTAGTTGATTGAGAAAATGAATAGATAGCAATCCAAGTGATAGCTTTAACTTGCGGATCAAATCTTAAGAAATCATTAATGAATGACCATAAACATGGAGATGGTGCCACACTGAAATATGTAGTTAAAAATGCAAACCATTTAGCATTGGATGGAATATCCCATTTGATTAATAATCCACATGAAATACAATTCATTATAGCTGCGAATACCATAAATATCCATTTACAATGGAATAAATCAGCACCAGCAGCGCAAACGAAAACATAAGCAAAACCTAAACATGCTGGCAAAACACTTAAATTGTTAACTTGTTCAATTGAATACTTGGTGTTTGATTTCAACCAAAGTGTATAAGAACCACTAAATGCAGTCATATTGTTCCATGAACATGTATCGAATATTAAAAGAACCCAGAATGTTGGTGTAAAGAAAACTTTCTTCCATAAATCCCATTTAAACAAAGAAATCAATTTAGAACTATCAATACCATCTTTAATTTGATTTCTTTTGTTTCTAACTCTTGCAATTCTGATTTCTTCATCTGTCAAGAATAATGAATAACATTTGGATGGAATACCGGGAATAACGAAGAAGCCTAAGATAGCAGTTGGCAATGAGATTGCAATTGCATCGATTAAAAACATCCATCTCCAACCAGCTAGTCCATTAACGCCATTTAAACTTTTAAAAATACGTGCTTGTAAAAGACCCGATGTTACACCACCTAAAAGTTGTCCACAGAAGAATAAAAACACTCGAGAGGTTAATTCATCAGGTGCATACCAACAACCCAAGATATATTGTGAGACAGGATAATATGCCGCACCAAAAGCATTAAGAATGAATCTGTAAGCTTGTAATTCTGATAATGATTTAGCTCTATAGCATGCAAATGTGAACCAAGTCCAACCTAAATCCATCATTGGTAATATAATATGAGCAGGATATTTGGGTAATAAATACATGAATGGTAACTGGAAAACAATAGCACCGACGTTTGAAATGGTAGACGTATGGATATAGTCGTTCCCTTTCATATGTAAATCTTCTTTCATATTGGACACATAAGCATTTGTATAATTATTTGTATCAACAGATTTGGACCAGCATAACACCAAGAAATAAAACCCGACAACGATATCTAATTTGTATAATAATTTTCTTTCCGCTTTACTATGGGTTGTATGATTTGGATATAGGAATTCATACCATTTACGAGACTTCCTATATTCTTTGTTAATTCTATATTCAAATTCATCGAAATATTTCCACCATTTACGACCATTTTCATCTCTTAATTCGTACGGAATGTTAGGTTGTAATTTTGTAGTAGCACCGTTAGTAGATGCAAAAGTTTCATGATTTTCATCATGGAAACTTTCAAGATCAGCACCAGAATTAGAAGAAGACGATTTTTTCCTCTGGGTAATTTCTTCAGATTCTCTCATGACGTCTAATGATGATACATCATCATCATCATCATCATCATCATCATAGTTGGCACCAGATTCGGCGTTAATATCTTCAGGTAAGATTCTTAAATGTGGGAAGAATTTCTTCCGATAATCAATATTTTTTAACATTGTTCAAATGATAGCAGTCTAGTATGTCGAGGAGATTATTTTGGTGACTTTATCGAGGAGCTTTGAATGATAATTGATGAAAATAAGAGGAATGTTATCGAAAATTGAAATACATGGGAAGAATTGCTTGAATATTTATATACCTTTCTGTGGAAGGTAATATATAGATGTGGTTTGAAATCCTAGGATGAATGGATAGTAAATTTATCTGAGCAGTGGTTGCTGAATTTGACTAATACATCTTTCATGTGATGATCACTGTTCATGCAGGACATTAGGTTTTTCAGGTTCCTTCTACATTTGATAGTGTAAATTTTTCAGATGCTGTCTTTTGTGTCGGAGTCAGGTTGACATGACTCGCGTGAAAACTGCTGTGTGCGTCTGTGTGAATTTGAATTGAATTGAATTGGCCCAGAAAGCGGCTCTGTGTCACATGTTCTCGTTCTCTGTCACTATATGGATTCGTGCTCCTATAGATTCACAAGCTGATAAAATTAACTGGTGTGTAACCTCCTATATCCTATAAGTGCTGTTATCTGTAAGTAAAAAACTGACATTTCTATGTACACATTTTGTCTTCCACGATATAGGAATATATCACAGGTTGCTCTGATGCCGCACGTATGGTTTTTTGTTTTCAGGATTCTTAGTTAATAACGAACAAACCAAATGACTGATTGACAGAAGATTTAATTTCTGGAGCTATCATGACCATCTTGAATTGCATTCCAAAAACAAAATACGGGAAAAATCACATTCTCGATGATTCACCGTCCATATTTTCTTGTCAATTTTCTAATGACATTGTCGTTACCCTTGTTGAATTTCTATCAAAGAATGGTTAAATGTGACTAATAAAGATTTAAGAGTACTAATCGTTAACTTATTGGAAAACTTCGAAGAACATGTGGGTTTGAAGAAATCCTCAAAATTTGCCCCCCTTGGTAAAAATAAAAAGTTATATTTACCTATGTTTCATTCATGTAAGCTAGCCTTTAAAAAATGTTTTAAACTGTAGTTTTTGGCCAATTCTAGCGTATTGATAAAATAAATTAGCCGCCCATGTAAAGAGATTATTTCACGAAGTAAGTTTTCAGATTTGAATCTTGGACTTTGTTGATGTACAAAGAATATATAGACTAAAAGGGGGAAAGGTGAAATGTTTGTCCCTTTGACAATCTTAACTCATATTTTTTTTTTTTACACAAAATTTTGTTACGATATTTGTTGAAGTGTTTTATTTATTTTTGAAATACTGTATTTCATCTTCTATAGAATTTAGCTCCTTAACAAAATTCACATATATTTTATTACAAATAAATAAGGTTGTCGCAACTGACAGAACAGAAACATAATACAAAGATCGTTTCCTAAAAAGGATTTTGTTTTAATATTAGTCTATTCTCTTTTAAAATGTCATTGAAAAGTTACCTGGGATTTCTGTAGCTGTTGTTCATAATTCCAGCTCGTTAGCTCCGAACACATATTTTCGAGAGGGCTTCCAAAGGTGGAAACGCCTCCCGAAATTATCTTAGCCATAGTTTTCTAAATTAGCCATATATGATAGAAATTGGTTCTTATTGTTCTAGTTGCAGTAGTAATTATCTCTTTTCATAACTGATTAACTGACACTTTCACCAAGTTATGGCTAAAAAACCTTACCCTAACAAGAAAAAAATTACTATGACCCGGGTAATGGACCACGCAACTATTTTTTTTTCCAAAAGTTTTTGAATAATAATAAACTGGAAAAGTTTTTCACTTCTTTCATTTCTTTATACTTTTCAATTATGCTTATTTATTAAATTACTTGTCACTGCTTTTCGGTTTTAGCTTGGTTGTTCGTTAATTTTTCACAAAACCAATCAAACAAATACCCAATCCAGATAAAGTATGATCCCAATGGTTAAGTACTAAACATTTTTTAGATGGGATATACACATACATTTTATCAATTATGGAAAGAAAGGAATTCATGTTATGATATTTTCTCTCATCTTTTACTTCTCTTTAATAGTTGCCCCGTCCCTAAGAATATCATATTATTCGCCCAGTTAAACAGAAGGTAAGATTTCAATTGAAAGAATCAAGATTGTCCCATATCATTACTAATAGTGTCAATCCAATTGTAAGTTAGGAGTTCAGTAAATGTTCTATATTCCGTCGAATATGTTCATATTACAGAAGGTATGGGAGTTTGATACCTTTCAATTAGTTTAAGATATAGTTAAATCCCTCTCATTGTTCCTTGAGAAAAGGAAAATTGATGGACACTTATCTATGTTATAAATCTTATTATTTGATGATAATAGAATATATCCAACTTATTTTTCTTTCAATTTTGTGTGTCCCATTCTAAACCAAAAAGTAGTTCTATGATTGATTACATAATGTACGTTGTATTTACTAACTTCTCCAAAATATTCTGGCCCAAGATATAAAAAAGAATGACTCGTTCCTCTGTTCTAGCTGACGCTTTAAATGCCATTAACAACGCTGAAAAGACCGGTAAGCGTCAAGTCATGATAAGACCATCTTCCAAAGTCATTATTAAATTCTTACAAGTTATGCAAAAGCATGGTATGTTTTTCTTTCCGTCTTCTTTCCATACACAAAACGCAATAAAAACAAAACGAGAACACCCCGGACTGATAACTAGATTGTTTGTCGGTGGAAAATCTTTTTTCCAAACTTTTGTCAGTCCCTTACAGTCCTTTAAGTGTCCGGGATATTAATTTTAAACAAAGTTTATTCTTTTTTTTAGAAAGGGGGATCGATTCTTACACGATGGTCATAGAATAAATGTGATTTCTTTTATCGTTTACTTTCCCTCTACAATTTTTCATTTTTTTTATGTTCTTGTTCTTATGTTTGTGTTTGTGCGTATGCTCCCTTTGGTTTATGAAATTTCCAATTACTAACATTTTATTAAATAATAATAAACTTACGGGTTTTATTTGCTAATTTTTTTTCTTTCTAGGTTACATTGGTGAATTTGAATATATTGATGATCATAGATCAGGTAAGATAGTGATTCAATTAAACGGTAGATTAAATAAATGTGGTGTCATTTCACCAAGATTTAACGTCAAGATTAATGATATTGAAAAATGGACAGCTAATTTATTACCAGCTAGACAATTTGGTTTCGTTATCTTGACTACATCTGCTGGTATCATGGATCATGAAGAAGCTAGAAGAAAGCATGTCTCTGGTAAGATCTTAGGTTTCGTCTATTAATCAAAATTTCTTCTTATTCGTTAATAAATAATATTACGTAACTAAAGGTTCTGTCTATCTAAAATTTTTCTTTTTTTTGTAGTAATATATACTATTCCTATACTAAAATTAAGCACTAGAGAATATTATGGATATCTTTTATAGTGAAAGTAACTTGACACAGCCACTGAAAGTATACTCGCGTTTGTTATGAATGACCTTTTCATAAATTTTGGATCGTCAGTACTGTCAGACGAGTAAGGAAGCTCACTCGGTCACTTATTCATTCAATCATATATATTACTAAACTATTATATTTGATTTTCTTCGTATTGTAATATCATGAATACTACTTGCAGTGAGATCATCAGTGGAAAAATATTGCTTGTTTTTTATGTTCAAGAAAATTTAAAAGTATGTAAGAATATATGATTATTTGGAATAGTCATGGAAATGAATATATGAGAAAGGAAGATGGTCTTGGTAGTCAAATACCATTATTGATAGTATCATTGTTACTATTATCAATTGTTGGGTTGTCCATGGTTGCACTGCCATTTGTAGTAACGATACCATCGCGAGATGAGCTATTTGCTGAATATGGAGTTGGGTTCTTCTTAGGAGACATGTCTAAAGATGAATATCTTCTTGGATTTAGAATGAACGGCAAACGTTGATTAGAGTAATAATTATTAGTTATTCTTATTGGCGATGTGTTGCAATTCGCGTAAGTATAGTTTGATTGTTGTATTGACGGAAGTTGTTGAAAATTTAATCTTTTATTATCATTTTGTTGGTTTACTTCAGTATCAATATCATAAGAATTGTTATCATTAATAATTTCGGCAATTGAACATTTTCTTTTTCCGTTTGTTGTTGCTGTTGCTGTTGCTGTCGCTGTCGGTTCAATAGTAGTGGATATTGAAGGAATTTTATTTAACGGCTTATGTTGATCTGCGGTTATAGTAGTTATTTTATTTTTATGTTCGTTTAATGGAATATTATTACTTGAAGGACGACTAGTAGTAGTACGAGCATTGTTAATGGAGATGATGGTATTAGGGACAAAATTTGGATTATCAGTACTGGCATTATTGAATGATATTTGTTGTGAATGAATTCTAGTGTGTGGCCTAGTAGTATGTTTCAATTTCAAATCTAAAGCATGTAAAGTTCTTGAACTCATTTCCATTAATTTACTTTTTGTTAAATCATCTAGATAAGGAGATATCAATAACTTTTTTTTAATAATTTCTTCAATGAAATATGTGGAAATAAATTTTAAAAGATAATGATAACCCTTAAATTCCATTGAATTAAGATCAAATAATATGATTGATAAATCCTTTTCAAATAATACGTCAATATTAATTCTTTTATTTGGATTTTTAATGTAATGATTAATGAAAAATGAAATACATTGAAATTCATGATCTTCAGATTCCTTATTATCTTTGTTATTATTTTTTGTATGATTCATAATGATAGAATACCAAACGAAGAATAACATTTGAATTATTGGATTTTTCAAATATCCTAAAGTATGATTTGATGCATTTGGGAATGGTACAATTAAATCACAAGAACAAATTTTCAATTGGAATATTATTATATCCACGATTAATCTTATAAATTTTTCATTAATGATCAATTCATTATCTTCCAATTGTTGTTCATTCGTAGCTGTTGATGTGGTGGTTATGGTAAGTAAATTTATTAGAATAGGGATGACACAAATTCCTAAATTATTTAAAATCAAAGAACTATCAGTTGGGTGAATTATGTTTAAAAAATCATCGATATACCAAGATTGATTAAGACGAGGATATTGTATTGATGGTTTTTTCATAGTTGGTGTTGATAACAATGTATGATTTTGCAAGGATACATTATTCTTTGTTTTTATTTTTGCAATTGAACTACTAGGATCTTCTAAAACACCATTTCTTGATATAAGTACTGGTGATCTTAATATTCTTAAAAAATCCAACCAAGTTACTTCCCATAATAACCAATGTTCATTTGATAAAATGGGGATTAAATATTCTGATAATAATGGTATGAATTTATCTGGACAATTTGGTAACAAAATATTATATTTCCAGTTTTTCAAATTTTGTATTGTTGAAAACACATGTGGATCATGATTTTTTGATGGCTGATTGTGATGAATATTATTAGTACGTAAAATTGAATTTGCAAACATTGAAACTTTTTTGTTTGCATTGATTAAACTATTATGATATTCTCTTAAAGATTGGAAATTTCCATTATAAGTATTTGGTAAAGAAGTCATTAATATTGATTCACAATATAAAGAATTTGCTAAACTGTTTAATATGAATTTCCCATTAAATTCAATATATGAGGTAGATTTATTAGTTATTAATAATTCAATTAATTTTATATCTTCATTATTTTCTTTATAGTTATTACCAGTGGTGTCATTTTTATCAATTAAAGTTTGGTTAGTGAACCATTTATAAATTTTTAATGATGTGTCATTGAATGAATTGGTTATTTTGATTAAAGAAACCCATAGATTAAAGATATTCCAAAAAGTTTCTTCACCAGTATCATTATTATCACAAAGATAACGAAGCAGGTTATCATTTGTTGACGCATTGTTATCAATAATAATGTTTAATATATTTTGAAAATGTAGATCTAAAAAGTTTATTATGTTGTCCAAAGAATAAATCTTACTTGATGATTTAGACGTAGGAGAAAGGGAAGAATAAGAACATAATAAGATATGAGATAATATTGAATAAGTAATTATTATAATTTCAATATTTTCATTTGAATTTGGAACCAATTCTTTAGCTTCATTTAAACTTAATAGCCATAATTTTTCTGAATCATTTCTTGATTTTTCCAAAGGAGATGATTCTAATTTACCTAAAGATAATAATGATAATAATAAAGAGGGTGAATTTATTTCCATAACATCTTTTTTGATGTTTTTTAATAATAATGATTTTGAATGATCAGTGTTTAATAAATGATTTAAACTCAATTGAGTTAAATGATTTATTTGTTTCAAATCATATGGGAAAACCTCTTTGTTATATTTGGAGATCAAATATAAATATACACTTTCATCAATTTCGTGTTTTATTTTTATATCTTGATGATCCTTTTCTTTCCCAATTTGATTACCATTTGGATATTTCTTATTGTGATATATCAGGGAAATACTTGGTATTAAAGAGGAGGAAGAAGAGGAGAAGGGAGGTACAGACTGATGATCATGTTTCTGTTGTTGGAGGGAAGACAAAGAAGAAGAAGTAGGAGAAGGAGAACGTACAAGAATGTTATGTATGTCCTTTTGTTTATTTTTCCTCTTTTTGTTCTTCCTCCTTTTGGTATTATTATTATTATTATTATTATTATTTATTTCGGAGTTTGTTTTTATTTTCAAATTTTTGTCAGAAATATGTTTAATATTTGAATTTGAATTTTTATCTGAATGATCAATTTTAATTAAAGATCTAATAATTGTTTCAATGGAAGTTTGAGAGAATTCAGAAGGATCTTCATTTTTAAGATTATCTTTCTGAAGCAAATTGATTTGGTCTTTATGAACAGTTTTAAGATGTCTGATTGTTAGGTCACTTCTGACAAAACTATGATCACACAGTAAACATTTATAGGGTTTAAACCCTGTATGAGATCTTTCATGTCTAATCTTATGTTCTGATCTTGAGAATGCCTTTGCACAAAAGGAACAAATAAATCTTTTGGAGAATATTCCAGTTTTTGGTGGAGATATGTTTTTATTACTTGATGAGCAATTTGGTGAAGAATCTAGAGGTTGTGGGGGATGGTTATCACTACCAATTGAGGTCCCCGAATAAGAAGCTAAAGATGTTGAGGAGACTGAAGAAGAAGAAGAAGGCATAGGCATAGGCATAGGTATATGTTCCGTAAGAGATGTGGACTTGGAATTGGGTAAATCATTGGTCTTGTTATCATGATCACCATCGACAGCCATTGTCTATGAATATTTGTTGTTCTTCTTATTACTGTATACAGGGCTGTGTTAAGGAAGGAATCAACAATTTAAGACCGGTCTGTATATATTTGTATGATATGGCAGAATATACTGGAAGGGGCGTATATATATATAAGATAAGACAAGATAGGGACTAACTATACCAATAAACAATAACCATATAGTTCCGAGGTGTCTCGCCCCCACTCATCACACACACACCTATATATATATATATGTATAGAGTATATAATATTATATCCTTCAATATATTATCGGAGACTCCGTTAGCCCCACCTCTGACCTCTCACATATTGTTGGGACACCACAACCCCATATACACATACACATACACATACACACTGCGGGGCAAATCCCAAAGGCAAAGTGGAACGCAAAGTGGAACGCAAAGTGGGAACCCCAACCCCAAGCATGACAGAATGGGGACAGGGACAGGGACAGGGACAGAGCCCGAGACAGGGGTCCCCACCACCTCATCATTGTATATGTATACTATAAACTATACCGATATTGTGACCGTGATACCCACGACCACGACCACGCCGACGCATGCGCAAGCGCAGATGACGATGATCCGATGCCCGGCATGCGGGGAACAACAACAGCCCCCGTAACCCCGGTGGTCCGGTCCCCTAATTTCTTATCCTTACTTACTTGTATGTATTCTCCGATATCTTATATATATATATATATATATATATATATATACACACACAGGCAGACTGCGGATTATATTGTATCATATTACACTATATATATGTAAACCCTGATATCCCTTGTAGATACACTTGTACGCCGGACGGTGTGTTAACTCTCGTATTCCGGTAACTCATATTCTTGGTAACTTGGCGCATTATCATAGGTCGATGATAGACTACTGCAAGTAGTAGGAGCAGACGTAGTGTCCGTCAGCACCCTGGTGGTATCTCTCTGCATTATATTCTCTTGAATACTATCATCATAATGTGCGTTTATAGGCACATCATGTTGTAATAACCGATCTTGTCCATGATCTTGATAATTAGGCGGAGGTAACTCCGGTTCATAGCTAAATTGGTTTACAATCGTATTCCCATTAGCATTATTCACTATATTATCATGCGAGAAAATTGGCACAAATTCGTTAGGTCGGAAATGTATTTTACCATTTTGTTGATCAAATAAGACTAATCGACCTTCCAAATAAACCTGTGGTGAAATATATAATAAAACAGGCAAATTAGCTTTGATTTCTAAACTTTTAAATCCATTATTCCCATTCATCCCATCATCATCGTCTGATCGCCTTTTCAAATGTATCCTTATAATTAACTTATGTAAAACTCTTATTAAATCATCATTTAAATCACAATCTTGTGTCAATTTCTTCAAATTATTGGGTATCTTAACATTACTCGAAAGTTCAAATTTATCAACTAACATATTAGTTTCATTCTCCACTAGATTACCAAACTTAGTCATAGATTGTTTGAAAATTGTAACTTCATCATCATATACTTCATTATTAGAATCCTTCATACTGTAATATTGATTCAAATTAACACTAATCTTATTTAAAATGTACCCCTTTTGGAATGGGAATATCTTAATATTAATTGGTGTCATACTACCTATGGGAATAGCACGACTAGGTATACTGATTTCATATTGTAATTTATTCTTCCATGAATTACCAACACAAATTTCTTCTTGCATCGCTAAATTATCCATAGATAATGTACGTAATATTCTCAAATATTTATATTTCCAAAACATTCGATTCCCCATATTCGCTGTTATAATATCATATGCCCGTTGTTGTTTAGTTCGATTCATCGTAGTACCATTCATACTTGTACTTGTACTTGTGCTATTACT
Source organism: Naumovozyma dairenensis CBS 421 (assembly GCF_000227115.2). Classification (NCBI taxonomy): domain Eukaryota; kingdom Fungi; phylum Ascomycota; class Saccharomycetes; order Saccharomycetales; family Saccharomycetaceae; genus Naumovozyma; species Naumovozyma dairenensis. The sequence goes on from NC_016482.1 coordinate 998,442, forward strand.
ACTACTATTACTATTACTACTACTACTACTAGTCCCATTGTCTTTCATTAAATTTGATATACTGGATTTTTTCCTTCTATCAATATGTCCTTCAAAATTATACAATACACTACCACTTTGTAACCCTTCAATGGTCTCAGGTAATTCATTAGGTAACATAATATTAAATGGTAATTCATAATACCCTTTCCTTAAATGGAAATATGTCGAAACATTATTGTTATCTTCCTTCGTTATGGTTCTATTAAATGGCGTTCCAATATATCGTCTTTCACCACCCCCTTCATTATCTTCAGAAGTATTTACATATGGAATTTCTAAGATTTGACTCGAATAGGGCTTCCTCCTCATAAATCTACTCATCATAACTGGAGATGATATTGTTCTCTTAACATTCGTACTATCATCTTCACTCACATTCACATTCATACCCATACCCACGTTCACATTATCTTGTGCATGACTATATGTAAAATATTCATTACCAATAATCATACGACCCTTTGAATTTAATAAAAGATTATCCCATTGACATTCCAAAATCTTCTTCTTTTCCTTAACAATACTAGTCAACCCATTATTATTAGTTTGTAAAAAATCTAACTTAAAATTACCAAAAAGTTTTAATCCAATCTTCTTGACTATAATATCTTCATTTAATCTTATTATTAATTTACCATTCAATGAAATTGGTTGAGATTCCAAAGGTGATCCTTGAATTAATATTAAATCCTCGTATGGTGATTCCACTTTAATATCAAAATAGGAAACTTTTGGTATCTCCTTCTTACCACTATGTCCAGTATAATCATGATGATGACGGATCTTAGATGGAGATGATGAGGATGATGATGATGATGAGCCGTTTGATGTTGATGCACTTAAATATGTCCTCGAAAACATTCAATATAGTATTACTAATACGTACGAGTATCCAGTTTTTTTTGTCTTGCTTTTCCAATTGTTATGCTATACTTACATATAAGTATATACAATAATGGTGTTTCTATGTATATACAGAACTACTACATGTGTACGTACGTATGCAACTGAGCTGATCTTAAAACTGAAAAATATTGAAATTCTCAACATATATACGTACGTATAGAAGACTTTCCTGTTTTCCTCGAAGATTTGACGATAAGAGAAAGTTAAAATAGGAACGGGCCTCATTAAAACGTACGTACGAAAGTAGAAGGCGGTACCTTTGCATTACCCGGAAATTAAACTAAAGCCCTGTTTGTTTTTGAACAAATATGTAAAATGCCCTAGTTAACTATAAGCCCTATTGTTTAGGGCTTACACATCCGGGTAATACATATTCGGTTTTTTTTTTAACAAAAAAAAAAAACTTTTTGAAAATTTTCTCGATGAGTTTTTACGTGAATTTTTCACCTTTAACTTATGCTCTTTATGCTTAACGCTTTAATGCTAAGGTTTAGACCTTTTTGACTTGCAGTTTGATGATGGACGGGATCATCCTTTTTTCCGTTAACAGGATTTTAGCAAATTGCAATCTATACGTAATTTTTAATCAATACTTCTTTAATTAAAAGTATATATGCAATCTGTATTATGTATACTCTTACGTATCGTATAATTCATTTTCTTTCTTTGCTTTCCTTTCAATCTTAATTGAACTGAAACGTCTCCATTCCAGTCTCCTATATTAGGTGCTCTAACAAACAGCAGCAACACACACACAACTCGTCCTCTTATCTCATCTCAAAGCAATGCGTAAATGCAAAATCTTCGTCGGTAACTCCCATCCTGAATTAGGTAAACTAGTCTGTGAAAGACTAGGTATTGAACCAGCACCATGTACCTTAAAGAAATTCGCCAACGGTGAAACTTCAGTCCAAATAGGTGTATCAGTAAGAGACGAAGATGTCTATGTCATTCAATCTGGCTCACCCACCATCAATGATCACATCATGGAATTATTAATCCTTGTCTCTGCTTGTAGAGGTGGATCCGCTAGGAAAATTACAGCTGTCATACCACAATTCCCTTACTCAAAACAATGTAAGATGAAAAAACATAGAGGTGCCATCACTGCGAGAATGTTGGCTAATTTATTAGTCATGGCGGGGGCTGACCATGTAGTTTCCATGGATTTACATGCTTCTCAAATGCAAGGATTCTTCACTAAACCAGTGGATAATCTTTATGGTGGTCCAAGTTTGGCAAAATGGATTAGAGAAAATGTGGAAGATTATGAAGATGCAGTGGTTGTTTCAAAAAATCCAGGTGGGACTAAAAGAGTTACTGCATTGGCTGATGCTTTGAAGATTAATTTCGCTATGATTCATACTGATCGTCGTCGTGCTAAGGATATTTATTCTCAAAATAGAGATTTACAACAATTGAGATTAAGGAAACAATCTATGTTGAGGAAAAATAAACCAATTATAAGACAAGGAGACGATCCTAATGAAGAGGAAAATATCATTTTGACTAATGGAATTCAAACTGCAAGAATCCGTAATGGTCATGTCATTGGTGATGATGAGGAAGATGAAACTGAGAATAATAAGAATGATGACAATGATACAGCTTTGGAATCTGATAGTGATGACGCTCCCTCTATTGTCGCTAGTGATTCTTATGCGTTAGGTGGTACTTATGATGCCGTTGATTCTGAAGATGAAAAGGAAATTGAAGAATTACAAAAAGAACAATTGATTACTTTGGTAGGTAACGTTCGTGATCGTTCTGCCATTATTTTAGATGATATGGTAGATAGTCCTCGTTCATTCATTAGTGCCGCTGAACATATGGCTCAAAATTGTGGTGCTAAGAAAGTTTATGTCGTAGCTACGCATGGTATATTTACAGGTGATTGTTTACAAGAATTAGAAAAATGTGAATATATTCATAAAATTATCGTCACTAATACGTATCCAATCCCTCAAGAAAGTTTGAATTCTAAAAAATTGGTCGTCATTGATGTATCTCCAATTTTTGCTGAATGTATTCGTCGTGATCATTACGGTGAAAGTATTTCTGTCTTATTCGATTCATTAGCAACCATTTAAGAAAATATGCAAGCCACAACAAGACGAAGATCTTTTGTTCGTCATCCTTAGTCATCATTCAAAGTTATTATTATTATTTTTTGTATAATAAGAAAAATCGATCTATTTTATTTCTAGTCCAGAGCTTAACATATATATATTTTCATTTTTCCAGCGTGTTTGGAAGGCTATTATCTACATTCAACATGAGAGATATCAATAAAAAAATGTCTATTATTACTCTATAAAGCGTTTATGGATAATATATAACTAACCCCCTTATTGGTTAATGTAGAGTAGATTTCTCATAAGTCAATATCCCGTGTCTTTTTGTAACGTTTTGGCGCAACTAGAATGGGTATATACGTTCTTACCATGGATTGTAAACCAACAAACAGTATCCGTATTAAGTGTTGAAAAATTTCTTCTACAAACTGAACATTTATAAGAATCATTCAGAACACCATACTGAGAATAGTTTGTCCATAATTCATTGGTGATATTAATAAGTTCCACATGCAATAAATTCTTGAGCATACGTTTTTCATCCTTTTTGATTGACAATGATTTTATTGATCTTAGTAAAATATCACCAATACTTTTCATATTACATGACGACGGGATTGATCTATACAGAAAAATAACATCCAATTTGCAACTGAATTCTTCTAGGAATTGGATAAGGAATGACTGCATTTTTTCTATTTCTTTAATAGCGGTTATCTTCTTGAAAAGATACAACAAAATAGTCTTACCATCATCTGAAGAATGTTCATAGACCCTACTACAATATCCGGCAGCTAACTTATACTCTGACAGTTCAGTGAAAAGAAGATCAATAGATTCTTCGTGTTGATTCAATCGTTGGAAAGAATACGTCTTTAGAAATTTAACAAATTTCAAGTCATCATCATCTTTGAATACACTATTGTCGTTCCTAGAACTAGAATCAAACTTAATCTTATCATCCAATAATTCAAGAACTGACCTAGGTTCGTATACAGACGTTTTCTCTAGCATCCCTTGTAATTTATTTCTTGTGGTGGGTTCATTTAAGTTCTCCAAATATCTCTCAATTAAAGTCATATGAGCCATTGGATCATTACTTTTTAAGGTTCCCACAGTAAATTCCAAATATTGTAAAGATAGTTCTTTATCTTTATCATTTATGTATTCGTATACTTTAGACGCATCCCTAGTAATACTATCATTCAGGAAAATCAATAAGAGTAGATCATGACTGTCATTTTTATTGTGTTCTAGAAGCCAATTAGTATATTTGAAAATTGTTTCGAGATATTCATTAGGAAGTTTCTTCAGATAAAAAGTTACTAATGCTTTGATTTTTTCATTCAAATTAGGTATTTTTGAACTAAATTCAATTTCGTTTTCTAAATTAGTGAGAAACTCTAGAGCCTTATCATGTTCTCCCCTTAAGTACGAAAAATCTATTAATTCTTGAAACATATGTCGACTTTTCAATTTATCGAAAACAATAGAAAAATCACACATATTGGGGACACTAATGAAAGGTCCAACCATATTAGGAGCATAATCGAAATATATTTCAAATAATACCATATCCAATAATTTTAACATGGTGTTTGTATCAATATTTCCATCGTGTTTATCCACTAAGAAAAACTCCAGAGTTTGTTTAATACTTCTATCATAACAATGCCATATTATTTCTTGTGACTTATTATCTTTACCGATTAAGTTTTTGATATGTCGCCTCATATCAATCAAATACGGTACACACCAATTTCTTAAACTAGTTGGTGGTATTTCGAATGTGGTATCATCTGTTTTTGTAGGGAAACAACTATGTATTTGACCAGTTATATCTTCTACTAACCTAGCAACTTTATAGGGAAAAGTTTTCAAAATTACTAATTGGGGTGGTGCCCAAAAATCAGTAAACGTTTCAAATATACCTTTTAGGATGTAATTTTGTAAATATCGAATATCTGGATCACTTTCCCAGTTGAACCCATTTCTTTTTAAAACTGAAATATGCATTCGTAGTTTTTCAACTATTGATAAACACCAGATTACTGTATAATCTCTTAATTTCATAGCACATATATCTAGGGATTGTTCTGGATCGTTTGATTCGCATAATTCCAAAGAAGAAGGGGAGTTTAGAAAGTATTTATAAAAAATCACCTTGTGCCAAAGTTGATTAAAACTAGAATTATGATTTGTACTACAGATCGATTCAGTCTCTTCTTTTAATTGATCAGCAGATGTGGTAACAGATTCGAGGGTTCTTGAATGCTCCTCACGAATAGGTCCATCATCTACTTGATATTTGTAGAAGCAAATTTCATCATCATTTGTCCAGACTAGGAAATGAATACCCCATAAATTCACTACCTTTTTAATACCCTTTTCGATCATTGCTTCCAAAAATGTAAACCCATGTCTATAATCAACAAATCGGAGTGTTTTGGAGTTGTTCATAATTAAAATATCAGAAGATAAATATTGAATATTTGGGAATTGTGAATTCCATTCAAAGAATTGAACATTATTAGAGATAAGGAGTAATTCCGGAACCTTTTTTTCTATACTTATATTGAATAAATACCCTGATTTCCAATCAATAATAACAGGAGGATGATCTATGTTTGGTTTGAAAATATATTTCATATCTGTTCTAAAAGCAGGATGTCGGCTTAGTGCTGTTGTATTCCAAAAAGTAGATATGCTAGATTTTCGGGAAAGTCGACTGATCGATTTCGTATCATATTCATCATTATCTTGCGAAGGTAAGGAATCTGTCTTATCGAATTTCTTACATGATTGTTCCAGCATTTTAAGAGCAGGTACTATACCTTTGGGATATTTTCTCCTTACAATTTTATCAATTCGTTCTAGAATTGGTCTCTCATCATAATATGACCATGTATAAATTCCCTTATTTGTTGCCAATACAATTGTTTTCAAATCAAGAATTTCTGCTGATAGTAAAGTTTCTTTCGAACTGGGTAAACCAATTTCTACCATTTTTTGGTAATGTCGTTCATCCCATATCAGTAATCTTATTCTATTAGATTTTGTAGTAACATATAATAAGAATGTCATTACCTTACAAGGAGCCTCATCATCGTCATCATTATGATCTTCTTCTTGTTTTTTTTGACTAGCATGCTTTTTTTGCATTGGAATTGGATAAGATTCTAATAGCCAACATTTTTTAATTCCTCTCTTATCATGTATTCGATCATATAATTGTAAATTTGTAGAATTAAGAAGCAGTAAGGTAGAATTACAATGTACAAATATGGTTGCTAATCGTTCCGAATAATAAAGGTTTTCAATTTGTTTATCATTAGTGGATATTGTATTTGCTAGAAAATTTGGAAACGTTTGAAATAATCTATACTTGGAATCTTCGCGGATATATACTTCTATTTCACCATTTTTCTTAGATATAATTAATTTTTCAGATTCCGTGATCGGTAAGATTGCATTGATTCCAGGTGATTGAAACGAATCAAGTTTTCTTGCTCTAAGCATGATAGTTTGGAAAACCTTCTTTCCTTATTTAGGGATTGAATAATAATAGATTTGTACAGTATATTCGAACCTTCTGAAAGTGTAGTGCCAACATAGAAGTATTCGTGATTGTTGTACATTATGTATTGTTAAGTATTTAAAGGTAGCCATTGTTTGGCCTTTTTTCTCGGTAATATTTTAAAGGATCGAAATTGGGACTTTTAAAGGATTTCAAGCGAAACAGTATACCTTTTGCTCTTAGGTCGGTACATCGAGATATTACAATTACAGATGTTACAAAAGAATTCTTTATAATGCTAGTATATACTTATATACTTCGTGATTTTAATCATCCGTCTCTTGGTTTAATAACGAGTTCATAGATACCAAAAGATAGCCCATCATGAGGAGCACAATATTCATCATCCATTTCAAGAGCAAATTGTGACATTTCCCCCCAACTTCTGGACCATATACCGTTTCTATACATCGGTGGATAATAGCGTAAAGGTTGCAAATATAGTATCGTTATATCTAAATCGAATTTCTTACTTGTTGAAATATAACTTTCACCTTTAACATTATCTGGATTCTCTAAATTGGCTGGAGTTCTTCTAAATTCGTTATTTGAACCTGAACTTGGATGTTTATAACTCCTATCTTTATTTTTATTGTTAGGAATAGAAAATCCACAATGTTTCAATGCTAGAAGTGGATCTGAATCATCTGTATATATATCGCTCCCCCAAATTTCATTATTATTTACTCGAGGTGAAGTAGATTCATTAAAAAGGTCATATAGTTGTTCATACAATACATGTACTGTAAGTAACGAATGTATATGATTTAGACCTAATGCTGGAAGGAAAGGTGGTGGCATATTCCGTTCATAAACTTGATTATAATACAATAAAGAGGGAGGTTCTAATAATAGCTTCTCATCAGTATTATGTCTTGATCGAGAGAATTTTCCTGTTTTTGTTGGATGATATTGCAAAGTCCCAATATTTGATAGTACTTTATTTTTATATATTTCTTCATTTAATTTTAAAAGTGGAATTATTGAATTTGTATAATATTCATTTGTCTTCTTTAGAGTCTTTTCAGCCATTAAAGCATCGAATTTCAAATGGTCATCGAGCATATTCGCGGCTTTTCCTGTTGAATCATGGTTTCCTCTGACATCTTTTGTGGAGTCTAAAATTGTTTCTTGTAAGCTGTATATGCGTGATTGTGTTTGTCTGTAAATTTCGTTAGGATCATGAGGAATGGTTGCTGATGTCATCGCAAATTTATGTTTTTTAAAAAGGTTCAGGCTAGCAGATTGTACCTATAATAAATAAAGCAGGGAAAGAAAGCTAATATTGTTTCTTGCAATCTAAAGTAGAAAAATAATGATTGTTGTTCAGCGTCGCATGAGTCGTTTCGTTGAAGATTGGAGACGTCGAGAGTACTTGTCATGTAGTATTTCACATATATGTATTGTCTTGTCCTTTTCAGTAGTTGAAATAGTATGCGATCCCTTAATATTTTCATTTTTCATTTTTCATTTTTTTCCACTTTTTGTGACTACTTATGACTTGTATTTACACCCATACACCACCAGGTGCTTTAAACATCCGTGCACCTTACTATTTGAGATCTGTATTTGACCGAACATACAAAAAATGAAAAAGATAGCCCGTTGAGCGGTGCGGACACAGGGGACGGGCCGGGTCAAGAAATAGGTTCAGTCTCTCTTACTCTTATAGTGCTGGTGCTCCCTCCCAGTTTGAGCCCAGGAGGCAATCCTGGGGACATCCCACCTACAGAATCGGGTTCCCGACCCAACACTTCCTTCTAGCTTCAGCAGAGACTCACCACTCTGTTTCTGCCTAACCTTCTCTCTCGGAGGGGCGTTACTCGGGAGAATCTAACGTAACTGAGGATTGGTGGATGGATGGGCAGATAGAATTTACAAACATGTATATGAAATTTCATAGTTAAAAGTAAGCACAATTGGAAATTCACTATTATTTTTCTAAATCTTGAATCAATAGCTGAACAAACAGAATACAATCTAACGAAAAAATGGCTGGTTTGAAAGACGTTGTCACCCGTGAATATACTATCAACTTGCACAAAAGAGTATGTTAAGAAAATATCCCAATCTGGAATGTTTTTTATTTATTGATCTAGCACGAGTATGAGATGGTAAAAAATGAAGAGAAGATTCATTAACGTGAATGCAATATTATTATGAACGACGAACTTGAAAAAAAACGACAGAAATACAGATTATTTTTTTTCCAGAGATAAGCTTACAGAGTATCGAGAGTTACTAGATCGTGAGGGAGCAATACAAATTTCGAAACAATATCTTTTACTACTATCATACAATATAAGGAACAATAAAAATATTCAAAAAATAGATTTCTATTAATGGAAGAACTTTTTTTTACTAACAATTATAATGTTTTTGGGAATATTTTTTCCAAAACCAATTTATTAATTTAGTTGCACGGTGTTTCCTTCAAGAAGAGAGCTCCAAGAGCTGTCAGAGAAATCAAGAAGTTTGCTAAATTACACATGGGTACTGATGATGTCCGTTTAGCTCCAGAATTAAACCAAGCCATCTGGAAGAAAGGTATCAAAGGTGTTGAATACAGAATGAGATTAAGAATCTCTAGAAAGAGAAATGAAGAAGAAGATGCTAAGAACCCATTGTTTTCTTACGTCGAACCAGTCTTCGTTGCCTCTGCTAAGGGTTTACAAACTGTTGTCGTTGAAGAAGATGCTTAAAATTATTGAAAAATAACAAACAAATATTCTCTGTTCATTATTAGTAATAATTTTTTTTTCGTCATTTAATTTAACGTAAAACAAACAATATAATTTGAAAAATATATTATCATACTCGTAAATTTTTAGTACTGTTTTTAAATAAAGGATATTCAATTGTATTAATTTTATTTCACCTGATGGTTCGTTTCCCTTTGAGGTTGGATCTTGACTCTACTGTACGTTTATATCCAGTTGGCTTCAAATCTTTTAATTCTATGAAAATAATACCACAGATGACTTTGCGTAATGTTTGTTCTAAGGTTTATCGAAGGTCAAGAAAGCAAGATGTACACAGATCAGCCTAAGATATACCGAACTTTTAAAAATAATACTGGTTATCATTAATTAAGAATAGATGCAAGGTTAATAACAATTAAACATAAAAACATAATTATTGTAAGAAAAAAAATAATTATCAGTGTAACTATGACATATAAGGTGTTGATCACTCATCACATTAAAAGATACTCATATAAGTTGGCTATAATCATAAACGATTCCACCCATCAGAACGATAAATGGAATCACTATGTTTATAACCGATGAGATATCTTAAAAAATAAAGAAAATTTATTTCTGTTCTCAATAGATCAACGAAAAAAAATAAGTATCATCATTTAATTATTTTTTGAATTATGTTTTTTTTTTTGAGAATTATTGTTCCGGTGGCCTCACCGGATAATGTTATGCTTTTTTGTGCTTCATGTTTTTTTGTGTTTTTTTGTTCTGTCTTGTCATGAAGCAATTTTATTAAATGATAACCTCCACAGGTGAAAAAAAGCTATGAGTTTATATAGTCTATGTATTGCATGAGAATTAGTTTTATTTCTTTCTAACGATTTGGCCTATAGAAGAGAGGTTACCCGGAAATGGAGACGTTTCATATTTAGGGTTTTTGTGAATCGGGCTATTCTTTACAAACCATTATTTATTGTCTTTTATTATTTCTTACTATGACTATTGCTACCGGCTAAGTGTTATCAGTTATGGTGTTTATAATATCTATCCGTAGTCTATCAGAGATCAATAATCACAGTGTTATTTATTAAATTATGTTTGTATATAAATATATAGTGGAATTTTCATCTTTTTTAATCATTTTTCCGGTTACTTATAGATGGATAGCCATCAAATCGTTGGAGCCGAATGGATTATTACAAGTTGGACATTTCCTCATTCTTGCTGCTAATCTCTCTTTACAACAGTCTTGACAAAATACATGTCCGCAAGTCTTAATGGCCATGTTTTTCCAATTCTTGGAACATAATGAACAATACACTAATTGACGGAAATTCTCCAGCTCTTCATTTTGGTTGGTATCTATCATTGTATTGTTACCACCATTAATATTATTACTTTTATTATCTTTGAACAATTTATCAGAAAGTTTCATATTAGTTTTCTCCAGTTGTCCATTTTTGGATGTTAATTTTTTATTTTCCATTTCAATAGATTTCATAAGAGAATTTAATTTTGTTAAATCATTCGCTTGTGTTAAATTTAATTGATTCAAATTAGAATTTATCTTTTTCAAATTATTTATCTCAGAATTTAAGTTGACCAAATTTGTAGAAATCGTCTTATTCTTATTAATCAGCCCTTTTTCATTCAATTGAGAAAAATTCAATTGTTTTTGTAAGTTTTCAATTTTCTTAGTCAATATTATTTCATTATCTTTCAATTGAAGAATCAAATCATTAATCTTATTAAATTTCTTTAATATATTCTTATTTTCAATTAATATGGAATCCTTGGATCTCATCGCAGCAAAATATTTTTGATCTGCTTTGGTCTTTTCTACTGATAATTTTGTAATAGTCGATTCTGAATTTGATAACTTAATATATTTCTTATTGAGTAATGTAGATACATCTTTAAATGCCATTTCCATATCTTGAATTTCCTTTAACAATGATTGTTTATCTGGTGAATCTGATGAATATGTGGAATTTCTCTTTTCCATACTTTTCCATTGTTCTGTTAATATTTTATTTACATTTTCTAAATCTGTTAATAATTCAGATTTGGATTTTTCCTTCTCTAATATGGCTAATTTGCTTAGAAGTTCATCACGGGTAGTTCTTATTCTTGTTAAATCCTTTTCTAAGGATTGATTCATCTTAAATAAATTACCATTCGAAGCTTTGAATTGTTCTTTAATATTGTTTGTTATGAATTCTTGATCACTTGATAATTTTTGGAATTTAGAGAGAAACTGTTCGTTTGTTTCTGTTAACTCTTTGTTTTCCTTGGTTAATTGATCAATTTTTATCATTAACATATCTCGATCACTATTATCTACAGAAATACTAGAATTGAAACGATCTTTCGATATACTTATATTAATTTTTTGTGAAACTTGAGTATTCAACTCTCTTATTTTATTTTCATTTTCTAATTTGATTTCCTCCAGACTTTTTAGAGTATCATTTAGTATTACAATTTGATTTTCTAAATCAGATATCTTAACTTCGTATTGTAAGATTTTTTTATCATCACTTAACGAATCACCGTTTGTGACGTTACAACTATTTTCTTGTTGCCCTTCAACATCCCCCTTGGGACTTAATGCAATATTGTTGTTGGCTTGTATCGTAGAGTCTATCAGTCCACCTTTTTGTTCCAATTTTGTTTCAGTTCCACTAGCAAATTGTTGTTGTGTATTCACTTCTTGAACATTGGGACCTACATCTTTACAATTGGAAATTTCTTTACTGAAGACTCTCTTCACAGTAATGGAATCATCCCTATCATATTTTTTAATTAATGATTCATAGTGTGTTTGTAATGAAGTTAATTGATTATTTAATTTTTCATTTTGTAAAGATAATTTTGATTTTTCATTTGTCAATTTTTCCAAATTTTGCATCAATTTATTTTTATCTAATTGAAATTCTTGGTCTTTCGAAAGACATTTATTGAATATATCCATGAGCTGCGTCGATGATTCAATAATGAGGTGAACAGGTGTATTTGAATCCGCATCATCGTCGTTCTTTGAGTTAAGAAGTAAGTTTTCAATCAGTTTCCTTTCATCATCATTCAGTATGGAGGAGCTGAATATGGAAGAAGAATGGATCAAATTCAATAAAGTGAAGAATATGGTAATTATTTTAGAAATTTGAGAAACTATACCGTTATAGTCTCTTTCAGTTACTTCATATTTAACTTTCAAAGAATCTAATAAAGTTCTATTTTGATTGAGGCATCTAAATATGGCTTCCTTTTGAAATGCAATAACGTCTCGTTGAGTTAATGGTTCAGTCGGATCACTCAACTCTAGACGATGTTCTGATTGCTGCAGTTTTATCTTTTTGGTTGGAGGTTGGTCTAGTTCAGACATGACGATGAATAAAATAAAATTGAATATATATTTATACGACCTTCTTCAACAGCAGCAGGCAGCAAGCAGCGTAGCAGTGTTAATGGCAGTTGCAATAATAGTTTATAGGCTTTGATGTGTGCTTGTATTACCTGCCTTATCGATATCAACCTCATATTACTTCATATGTCGATGCATCTTGTTCCATCTCTTCAATATATATAAATCTCTCTCTGTTTAATAAACAAAAAAGAAAACAAAAAAAACACACACAAATTAGGTCTATCGTTTCAAGTGATTTACAAAATAAGGGTTTGAGACAAATAACCTAGGTGCTGTTAAAGTAACCCTAGGTTTGACAGCATTAGTGTGAATAGGGTAAACACAAGGAGCCCTTAGCTAACTTCTACTTTCCAACCCTAATACTCGGTTCTAAATATTTAAAGTTTCATATTTTAACATTTAACTTCTAAACAGTTAGCACGGTTGTTAACATAATATTGTTGCAGCATCTGTCACAAGAAAGTATATCGTTTTGAATATATCACTGATATCACAACAATATATATTCTTTGGATTATGCCAATATATATAGCTAAACAACATTATGTCTATTAATGATGAACAACGATTGTTCCAATCTTTAAACGAATTCCTGGCTGTTCTCGATAGGAAACCAAGTAATACCAAACAATGTGCCAAATGTCTGAAAGAAACTATTAGAATATTGAAAATGGATCTATTATCCTTACTCAGGCATCAATTACATCAACACGTATTACCTTCTAATTCTATATATAACAAAACGCAAGGAAGAGACATTCTAATTCAATGGTGGGTATCCTTACTAAACTATCTAAATTATAATAATAACGATAATGGTAACATCTTCCAATTCATCGAACAGCAGGAACAGGAACAACAGCGCGATATAACAGTAGATGATCAAGGGAATAAAACATTAGAAAATCTATGTCTAAGTTTATTATCTATCATTTTTGAATGCATTAGTAAAATAATCACTCTATTGATGATTCTACCATCGCATTCTCAAAGAGAATATGACGTTTATTGTCATCATATCTTATTGACAATCGAAAATATTTCAAACATATTAATATCAAACTCAAGACATCGCTCGTTACAATTTTATCAAAAATATAATTCATTGTTAGCTCCCTTCTTGGGTAAATTGAATGCATTCGGATTAATTTATCTTCCAGACGATCAATATTTTGATGTCCATTTATTATTAACATTTTATCCAATTGAACATTTAACGATAAAACAATTAAATAAAACAACTAGTTCGAAGACATCAATTTTTGCATGGAAAGAAAGGAATTTCAAATTACAAAACAGTGAAAATTCCAATGATCTCAAATCTAAGAAAACACTGATCGATAGACAAAAAATTAATCACTGTCTATTGGTTAAAAATTTCAAAATAATCCAATCTTATTTGAAAAATGATCAAATTTTTATGTCCTTTTATTGGCATTATTGGTATATCATCATTTGTACTTTATCTTCATCACAATTTAAAGTAATGGATTTGAATCAAATTCCTACTTCTAAGATCATATTGAAATATGCCACTTCTGGTTTATTAAAGGCTGATATAACAAACTTAAACTCATTCATTACGAAAAATACTTTGATTCCAAAGTTCAACAAAAATTCATTAAACAATAACGAATTAATTAACGATACAATGCCGGATGTTAATATTAATGACATTAACGGAACGAAAAAAGTAAATAAAAATATACTATCTCCGTCACAAATAAACGATCATATTTTCAAATATTTTAAATCAATAAAACTATGGGAATGTCTTGAATCATTAGTCGTTTTATTTTCAAAACGCACTCATGGAGATAGCGATAATAACAATGATGATGAAACTTTACAATATTGTAAGAAATTAATAAAGACACATGATTCATTTACATTGAAATTTATGTCTAGAATATCAGCTTATGATTATAACACGGGTAATATCATCTTCAATAAATTATTCCAATTCATTATTTATAAATTCCACAAATATGATCACAACTTGACTTTTGTTAGTTCATTTAATTGGTCCAAATGGTTGGATGGCATGATAGCAATGTTGAAGACAAATAATTTGAATTCTCAAATAGTCACTATCATTTGTTTATTCAACATTTGGTCATTATTACCTAGCAGAATCCAAATGCATTTCGCTACTGAGCTAATTGAATTAAACCAATCTTTAATATTTGATACCTTGTTAATCGAATCATTCTCAAACGTTATCCCCATCTTATTATGGAAATTCATAATTTTCAAAATGATACCTTCCATTACAAAAGAAGAAGATTTTACTGACACTATAAGGAAATCAATTTTCTTGAAAATTAATGAAATCTATAACGAATTGGTATCTATTCAAAATTATTTGAATAATCTTCAAAATGAAAAATCCAAGGTTAAATATTTCAATCGAGTCAACTTATCAATAGAAGACAATTTGTTATTTTATGATAATAAGAAATTGATTATTAAACGCGAATGGCCCTTCCTATCATCAATAGTATCATCAAATAACACAATTAGTAACAACAATGCAAAGAAAAATGAAAACAAGAAACAAAAACAGAAGAAGAATGATAAGGATTTATCCTTCCCTACATTGACTTCAATATTTACTAAATCTCCTACATTAATTCAAACTGGTGGTTCATATCCATATGATGTAATTGAACAACGAACGGATGGTTTTCAACATTCATCGGATGATGATTCTAGTGACAATGATGGTGATGATCATGTTGATACGACTTATGATGTTGAATTTGATTTAAAATCGACTTTCAATTCATGGTTTTCGAAATTAGTTACCACTACTACTCCCGAAGAAGAGGATGATGAGAATGATGATGAAGTTAGGAACGAATACGGTGATGAGAACGCTTACAATGCAAACATAATAGATGCTCCAGAATTAACATACATGGATTCACTAATGGAAAAGATAAAATATGACCCAACGAAAGTTTTAAGTTCGACAAATGGAAATAATAAAGTTTTCAATGTTTTCCATATGGTTAATTTTGCCAATGAAAGTTTTAAATATCATAAACGATTAAATCAATATAATCGGATTTGGAGGTCTAAAGCGAGAGAGGAGAAACAGTTACCTAAATTACCAAACTCTGTTGATGGCATGGATAAAGACATTCCCGTTGCTATAAAGGATAGTATAAGTACAGAAATAAAAGGAAATACTGTTAATGAGTACAACGATAAAGATTCGTTCGATATAAAATTACCATATCCGGATTTGTCACTATTAGGAATAGATTCAATCATCCCCGTAGAAACGAATGACATGGTCATTGATGAAAAAAGCAATACTAGTAAGAATATGGATACTCGAATAATGAAATTAATAACGAGACAAAACAAATTAGTAAAATTTATCAACATTTTCAATTTGACTATGGAGGAATATTATGATTTTTTAAATTTGGTGAATTCTGATCATACTAATGTGTTTTTAGAATTTGAAATCATTAAACCATCAGGAATTTAAAATATATAAGAAAAAGTACAACAAAGTATGAAAGTAAAGACAATATAATTAAAGTAGCAAGAAGCTGGTAATTATACGCATGTAATATTAATATTCGTTTACACATTTTATATTATAAGATTTTCTATCATCTGAAGTTTTCTCTATTGTGTCCGAGTATGTAAATGAAACATTTTATTAACTGTAGATCTTACGTTATATATAAAAGACCTGCGTAAAGGACGACGGCTATGTTTAATTCTGTTCCAAAAAATCGTTGAGTAATCAAAATTAAAGATTATATTAAAACAGGAAGTTCTTATGTAAACCATACGGAAAGCAATTTAAAAACAGAGAAATCCTACCCTTTTAGAACAATTTGAACTAGCGATGGAAAAACCGTATAATATAGTCCATAAAACTTTATGAGGGAGGATAAAAAGTGCTTCAATTTTCTTTTCATAAGGATACAAGTATATATATATACACATAAATAAATAGGAAAAAAAAATAGAATAATAGAAGGGGAGAGAGGTGGAAAAAAAGATAAGAAAACAAAGGAAGGAAAGGAAGGGAAAGAAAAGACTAGAATGATGTCATGGTTACGAGAAGTGAAGTGAAGTGAAGAGGAAGAAAATCGTTATAAGTCATGTATGCTTTTTCGTATCGATAGGAAATGTCTTTTTTTTTTTATTTTTAATCTTTCTTAATGAGTTGAATGACCTCTATGATACTTTAACCCATTCAAATTTTTATATCTTTTACCACAAACTTCACAACGGTAAGGTTTATCTTTTGCGTTGCCTTGATTATCAAAGAATGGTTCATTTGAATCTGGGTCTAGTATTGTGAATGTACCGTCTGGATTTTCTTGTAGTTTTTGATTTTGATGACCATGTAATTTATGATATTTTAACCCATTTTGATTCTTGTAAGTCTTTTCACATCCGATTACGGGACATTTAAATGGTTTATGTTCTTCATGATCCATCACGTATAGCCTTCTTGCCGGATCATCTATATAACCAGGTTGTTGATGTTTATTAATGTGAGGGTTGTTGTTATTATTGGACGTATTGTTGTTCTTATTAATATTAGTGTTGTTATTGTTATTTGTAGTAGTATTATTATTTTGTCGTGATGGTAGTTGAAATGTCTGAGGTGTCATAGTATTTGTATTTGTACTATTTTTAGAATGAAGTATATTTGCATTTATTAAACCATGTTGTGGAAGATTTACAGCAGCGGTTGTTGCATCCAATGACATATTGTTTGATTGTATGTTGTTGTTATGATTGTTATTATGATTGTTGTTGTTGTTACTGTTGTATGTGTGGTTATGAAGGTTCGACAATACATTATTAATAGAATGTTGTGTTGGTGGACCCATAACCCCTGCAGTGGTAGTAGAAGACAAACGATGGGATTGTTGTTGTGATTGTTGTGATAAGAATTGAGATGGATCATTCATTGAAGAAGCCATATGATGATCTATATTCATGAAGGTGGGTGAAAATGAAGTATCATTTGTTAGCAAGTTCCCATCCATGAACGAGATATCGATTGAATCATTTCTCATGCTAAAATCGCTATTATTATTATTGTTGTTGTTGTTGTTGTTGGCATTTGTAGCGTTGGAAAGAAGATTATTCGATATGTTCAAATTATTATTTATTTTTTTGAGTGGTATAACTTTTATCGTTATTGTTATTATTGTTACTACCACCACCGTTATTGAATGAGTAATTGTTGAAAGTATGATGTGGTACTGTTGAAGAAGCAGAAGAGTTAGAAGTCTAGTGTTATTATTATTGTTACTGTTTATTGTAGGTTGTAAGAAAACATCACTTGTAGGGACAGTATCAACCAAATTACCATTAATATTTGTGTTTGTATTAGTTTTAGTATTATTGTTGTTGTTATTAATGGGTACAGAAGTATTGGTGTGAGTGTTACTATTTGTTGTGGAAGAAGAAGAAGAAGAAGAAGAAGAAGATGGATCCATTGATGACAACTTCGACTTTTTAGATTTTGCATTCGAAGTTGTTGTAGATTGATTCATCGGTATTGTATTTTTATTTTGATCCAAAGTCTGTTGTATTATATGAGTTTGATTATTATTGTCACTATTATGAATGTTTTGTTTATTTTGTGATTGAACCTTCTTAGTTTTCTTACCAGTAGTTGTAGCCGTAGTGGTATTACTAGAAATAGAATTTGAAGTTGGATTCCCACTTTCTATATGGGCATCTTCGTAATGCCTCAATAAGTCATGTAAACTTGGTAATGATAATCCACAACAAGAATAATCTTTACAATACTCTTGTTCCAAATCGGGCATGTAGGCATTATGTGATACTGGAGGAGAGTGGGAATTACCGAATGATGCGTAATAATTAATGTTATTAACGTTTATGGAAGGTCGTCTTAAAGTATTAAAGATACTATTATTTCTTGATTTGGATATCATTGGGTTTGAATTTGGATTCTTCAATGTTGCATGGAACATGACTTCGTCTTTTAACCAAGAACCGATGGTCAATGAACCCCAAGTAACACCACCCATCCCTTGAGAATGAGCTATAGATTCTCTTCTTAATTTAGCCAAATCAACAGCACTATTATTACCATTATGATGATGGTTATTACTGTTGTTACTGCTGTTGTTGTTAATGGTGTTATTTGAAGGATTTAAAGATATTGAATTGGAACTCATTGCTAATGGATCCAAGGAATGAGGATCTTGATGGTTTGGGAACATATTCGTGGTATTATTATTACTAGCGGTAATAGTACTAGAAGGAGAAGAAGGGGAAGGAGAAAGAGATGTGTTTGTTATTGAAATTGATGGGATATTTGAACCGAAACCAGTACTTGAAACAGAAGCAGAGTTTGCAGTAGTTGTTGTTAAATTGGATGTAGACATGAATTAGCCCTTTAAGAGTTTTCAAGTTGATTATATGGCTAACTACTGAAGATTCAATGACTGCTGGAATGAATAAGGAATAACGATGAGTTTTGTTTATTTCGGAACAGTACTATAGGACCGGAAACTAGCGTGTTAAAATATTGCTTCTACTTTGAGGATTTCGGATGAGCAGCTAGAAACAAATGTTGGGATACAAAGACGCTAAAGTTATGATATATTATTTCCAGCAGTGTTATGAAACGAACGTCAAACTAACACTAGAAACAAAACTATGGAGCGTCTAACGTCGAAAGCAAAAATATTGGTAGAAGCAACAATATACTATACTATACTATAATATAATATAATATAATAAAATAAAATTAAAATATACTCTACCTTCTAGATATGCCCTTACTGTTGTGTGTATAAGTTAATAGTTGTAGTAATTTATCATACGGATGGGATTATTAAAGTGATATTATATTTCACATAAACAGTAAATGCACTATATGCAATGCAAGTGCCTCTCTCTACGTACATGCTTAGTTAGTTTAATCATAATTATACTTATGTAACGAACCACGAAGGAAGGGACGATAAGCCACCAGGTCGTGAAACACCCACACACCCTGTTGTTTGGAGGGGGAGGCCTGTGTGGGGCTGTATATTACCCGGATCCAGTAGAGGGTAACACCACTCAGATTAGACAGGTACCTAAGCCCTAGGTTTAAAGAAATTTGTATTATTTTCTAAACAGAGATATCTATTTCTAGCCCTGATATGAAGAAAGTTATCTAATAGTAATTAAAGACTCTTTAACAAGTTATTAAAGATAGAGTACTGCTAGCCTAAGGTGCATTTTTAAAGGGTGCTTTAAGACCCTGATCAGCATTGTTTGTATAACAAATGTAGATTTAGAAAATACCTGCAAACTTATTTCTAAGATCTGGGCTCGGCAGGTGGACCTCAATAAATAGAGTATCTGGTTCAATATTACTAGATATATATTTCAAGGTACTCTTAATATACCTCTACATTCCCTCGACGCCGTTTACATCAGGCGTAACGCTACCTCTTGTCATGTACGCAGCTGGAAACAAACCTTGCCTCAAAAAGCATTGTTTTATTACACTTCCTGTCATAAGATGCTGTCTGTTGCCGTCTTCTAGGATATCCTCAATTTCTTTAGGCAGTTGCTTCTCTATCATCTCTCCTTCTTTCTGTTCCTCTTCCTCTAGAACAGGCATACCTTCTATATCAGAGAATACAATATTACCAAAAGACCTTCTTTTTTCATCTACCGTAGAAAGTATTTCTATCGAAATGAAGTCTCCATATAACACCAACAAACTGGAAATAGATGCGACCATGGTATAGGAAGATTACTCTAAATTTCATGTATCTGCACCAAGGCCTGAGCTTTGAAGAGCAGTTCTGACTGCCTTCGAAATAAAGAGGTTATTTCTCAACCGCTTCATTCTTAGAAAGAAGATCTTTACCCAATAACTCAACGAGCGCATCACGTTTCAGCTCTACTTTATCAGAGTTTTTTAAAATATTGAAAAATTCTGATATTATCTTACTAACAAACGTTTTAGTACTCTCTTCAATACCTTTACGATTATCTGGTCTATGAAATAATTTGGGCGATGTTGTAACAAGTGCTTTCATAACTTCATTTATTTCAAGTCTTCTGAAATTTTCCACATAGAGCATCACGTTCAATCGTCTAGAGTCTGAACCAAGCAGGTCATTAATCTTTTCTATTTTTTCCAAAGTATCATTAATCTCTAAGGTAGTATATTTCCTAGCCTTGTTGCCTCTCATCAATTGATCTTACATTTCAAGAACTCTTTCAAATTGACAAACATGCTGTTCATGTTCATTTTCAGTTCATTTGATATCCAGATGTCCATTCTTCCAAGTAAGATTATATTGAGTAGTAGCAACTAAGTATATAATGATGTATGTCATTTTTAGACTTGAAGTCAGAAGTCAGAAGTCAGATGTTGTAAGATCAAAAGCATACCACGAGAGACTAGATTAAAGGCAATTAATGTATCAAGATATAAATCATGACGTGATTCGAACAGGGGTATCTCAATTTTTCGCCGAACGTTGAAGCATTCACCTTTTCAACTAAATATTCCATAAAGTCGCTTCTTCACGTAAATTGGCGTGTTCTTTACGTAATCTTTCAAGTTTCTGAAATTTGTTCATTAATATTAGCCACTTCTAATGGTTCATTTTTTGGTTAAGTGGTGGCCTTTCATTTCGTTGAAAATATGTACGTACTCAAAGTTTCTTTTACTTTGTTGTTCTTTTATTATTTATTGTTTTATTGTTTTTATGTTTTTATTTTAGGTCAGATGACGGGTTTATCGTTATAAGCGACACAATTGGAATACAAAACTAATAAAATAACCATATTTTGCTGGAACCGAATATTCTATAGATGCATAGGATAAGAATATTAAGAGCAAGATTAGTCATAGAGTAGATCCAAGATAGAACATAAGTTCTGGAACTCTATGGAACATTACGAGATATGATTCTAGAAAATAATAGAAAAGTTGTAGAATATTCTAGAAAAATTTATGATTAGAATAGGCTTATCCGACTACGTCTGAATATCTCCGGTTCTTATGTGAAGATAATATTTCTGTCCAAATGAGAAATTATATAAAGGACATGAAATGCAAGAATGTTAGGTATTAGTTTAAATACACTTTTAATTATATAATATATAAAAAACCACGAAGAAAACATTGTATATTATTAATAAATGATTGAAACATATAAATCTGATATTGCTCCACAAGATAAGATCCCAAAATCTCATCATATTTAAACCAATAGATCAAACAAAGAAATGTACCCAAAGCTACAGATATAACATAATCAGAACGTAGGATATTTGCCGATATGTCTATTTTTATAAAATACCTTTTTATGCAGACCCTAAACCATGTGTTTTTATTTTAAGTAAAATTAAACACACACACGAAAGAAAGCACGTAGCTAATTTGTGTGTTCCTTCTCTGCCATAAAAGGTTCGAATTACTAAATGCTTACGACTTCATATTTTACCTAGGTGTGTTGTAAGGCCCATTTAGGTCTGAGGATAGTTGCCTCAGAAGAAGCTTATGATAACTTTTTTCTTAGCGTTTGTCCATAATGGAGATAAACACATCCCTATCACTGTTTCAAATATTGAATATACAATTCTTTAAATAGCTTTATATATTATATGTCACTGAGCACATAGAGCTAAGCTAACAGTATTATAAGTATTTAATGTATAGACTATATATATATATATATATATTTAAAAATACTTGAATGTAGAGTTTCCGATGATTTTCTTAGGTTTGTTTTGTTTCGGTTCGTCAAGAAAAGAGCAAAAGGATTG